>NC_141029.1:58580000-58642500 GCF_052040795.2 Danio rerio | reverse complement strand
GATAGTGGAAATGCGGCTAGTGAAGCGTTCGTCAGATGACTGTTGTGTGTGTTGTGGCTCAGGATCCCGCTGTGTTCGCTCATTAATCAGCATCTGGCTCAACTGGCCCGCAAGTTTCCTCAGAGTAAGTTCCTGAAGTCCATCTCCAGCACCTGCATCCCCAACTACCCCGACCGCAACCTGCCCACGCTGTTCGTGTACCGCGACGGAGAGATGAAGGCGCAGTTCATCGGCCCGCTGGTGTTCGGAGGGATGAACCTCACCTGTGACGGTCAGTGTATAAACAGATCAGCAATAAGACACCTCACTTACTGTCTGTCTTGTTTATAGACCAAATGTCTATACATTCTTAAATCAAGAAGCCTTTTCTAGACGAGCAAAAAATAATGTGCTGTTTTCAGAAATAATGAGTCAAAATGAAGAGAGTTTCTCCTTAAAACAAGCAGAATAATCTGACAATGGGGGAAGCCCAAAAGTGTAAATGAGATCTGGGAGATTATTTCACTTGTTTAAATAGAAAAAAAGCTGCTTTCCTGTAGTACAGACACATTGTGCTCAAAGTAGAATATTTAAAGTTTTTTTTCCTGATATATATATATATATATATATATATATATATATATATATATATATATATATATATATATATATATATATATATATATATATATATATATATATTATCTACACTAACTGGCCACTTTATTAGGT
Organism: Danio rerio; assembly: GCF_052040795.2. Taxonomy (NCBI): domain Eukaryota; kingdom Metazoa; phylum Chordata; class Actinopteri; order Cypriniformes; family Danionidae; genus Danio; species Danio rerio. The sequence goes on along the minus strand of NC_141029.1, from coordinate 58,641,789 downwards.
AAACTTTAGTAGTACCGGGTCGGACCCCTTTTGCCTTCAGATCTGTCTTAATCCTTGGTGTTGTAGATTCAACAAGCTACTGGAAATATTCCTCAGAGATTTTGCTCCATATTGTCATGACAGCATCACACAGTTGCTGCAGATTTGTCGGCTGCACATCCATGATGCCAATCTCCCGTTCCACCACATCCCAAAGCTGCTCTATTGGATTGAGCTCTGGTGACTGTGGAGGCCATTTGAGTACAGTGAACTCATCGTCATGTTCAAGAAACCAGTCTGAGATGATTGAGCTTTATGACATGCTGCGTTATCCTGCTGGAAGTAGCCATCAGAAGATGGAGACACTGTGCTCATAAAGGGATGGACATGGTCAGCAGCAATACTCAGGTAGGCTGTGGCGTTGATGCTCAATTGGTACTAATGGACCCAAAGAAAATCTCCCCCACACCATTACACCACCACCACCAGCCTGAACCGCTGATACAAGGCAGGATGATCCATGCTTTCATGTTGTCTGAGCCGAGCATCCGAATGTGTCAGCAGAAATGGAGAGGAAGTGTCAATATTCTGGGGTTATACGGTTAATATCTGTGGTGATTGATCATGTTAGTGTGTTATTTCCCTTCTTGAGTATCTGTGTGTGTGTGTGTGTTTGAGCAGAGCTGGAGTGGCGTCTGTCAGAGTCTGGAGCTGTGAAGACAGATCTGGAGGAAAACCCCAGAAAACAGATCCAGGATCAGCTAATGACATCCATCCGCTGCTCAACACACACACACCGAGACGGAGAGGAAGACTCTGATGAAGACTGATGCTGGACACACACACACACACACACACACACGGAGAGGAAGACTCTGATGAAGACTGATGCTGGACACACTCCAAGACAGAGAGGAAGACTAATGTTGGAGGAACACACACACACAAGTCCCCATGAGTCTGTGTGCATTCGGGTTTAAGTCCCCACAAGGATATAAAAACTAGTACACGCACATACACTCTCTTTTGCACACAAAAACACTGTCACACACACACACACACACACACACACAATAACACAATATCACAAGCAGGTCTGTTTTTCTGAGTTGTGGGGACATTCCGTAGGTTGTCATTGTTTTTCTACTGTACACACTGAATGTCCTCTCACCTGTGCCCAGGTTACAACTTCACCGCTACAGGAAGCTGTGCAGTTCTGCCTTCTGAAACCTTATTGTGTGATTTAGAAGTACTTTGAGAACGTCCTCACAATTCACCTTCTCCAGCAGTGCCCATGACATTATACACGTCCCTTGTGTTTATAACACACACACACACGTCTGTGCCATCCAGAAGAGCAGGGGTCCGTTCTTCGTACCTCGCTTAAATGATCTAAGATGATTTGGCAGATCCTGGATCTTTTAATCTTGATAACTGATCTCTCGCTTATTTGGTTCTTCAAACAAGTTCGCGAATCAGATTAGAATGTCTGGATGAACTGATCTGAGATCGCTGCGTGTGTTGTTAAGGACAGATCTATCGATCCTCGAAATCATGATCAGCAATGCAACGATTGGCTGACGGCACAGCAGCGTAATGACATCATCTGATTAATATTCAATTATCCATGTGAGCAAAATTACATCAAATTAGCAGTAAACGGCTTGTAAAATATGACACGCAGTAACTTCACATTTGTTTTGAGCTGCAGGCTTTACACTTTCATTTGTCAAGACAAGAGTATTCATCATGTATTTCAATGCAAATCAATGTATTTAGTTCTACATTTAGAAAAGATTTTCTTTATTATAGTAGCCGTTTTTTAATCGGTGTAAAGAATAACTGGATGTTTACAAAAGCATTTTGATATTGGTAAAGGCGTCTGCAACTTTTGTGAAGCATCAAATCACTGGCATATTAACTGTCAAAACATGTTCATGACTGTAAATGTATTATTGCTTTTTAAAAAAAGTGACATATTGTGCATTTCTATCATACACAATTTGTACTAAAGCGATCTAAAAAGTTCATATCAATAAGTTTTCTCTTTGCACCACCAGGTGGCAGTCTACTTTCATTTCGAGGGTGCAGATTACATACGTTTTATTAATATGTAAAACTTTATTTATTTTATTAATGACTATAACTTTATATATATAGTTAAAAACTACTATTTTCCCAATTGTATATAACTTTTACTGTAAGAAAATATCAAAACTCGGTACATACTTTCTGTATTATCTTTGCTTGAACTGAGCCGATCTAATCCTGTTTATATGAATTGAACCTGCTCCCGATCAGGTTTGACCTAGCAGATCTGTTGCCATGACAACAACTCTCGGATCAGCTTTGAAGAACGAAACGATCCTGGATCGTGTCAAATCGTCAATATCCAAATCCAGCTAACTGAGTAATCCACGTACGAAGAACGGACCCCAGGAGTGGGTCTGAAACACACTTGTAAACCAGCCCTCAGTAAACAGACTGGTGGCCATGTTTGTGTTTGCTTTATTTTATATGAGATTTGTAATAATGCAGCCTTTTTCAGTTCAGCGCTCGTCTCCATTTAATATATAAAAGTGGTTTATTTGCAGAGATGTATAGTAACGAAGTAGAACTACTTCACTACTGTACTTAAGTACTAAAAGGCAGTATCTGTACTTTACTGGAGTATTATTTTTTTCTCCTACTTCCACTTTTACTTAAGTACATATTTTCCATGAGCTTAATACTTTTACTCCGATAGATTTTTTATGTGCTGCATCGTTACTCGTTACTATGGGTGTCAAAATGATTGATATCACTTCAGTAATAATAGGTCATAACCGGTGATTACGTGATGACGTCATTTATCTCCTATGCGCGATGTCGCAATACTATGGCGAAGGACGGAGGCGCGAGGGTGAGAGAAGGCGGCACAGCACTCCAGTCGCTAGTTTACTGTTAGGGAGAAATGTTGTAAAACTTCACCTCTGCCTATCTCTCGCTCTCTCACTTTGGACATTTGACCCGCTGGCCAGTTTGTAAGGTAACTTTTCATTTCTTCTCAGCTGTTGAAGCTGAGAATCCAGACATGAGCGTGCCTCATGTGCAATTAAGTTTTCTCCACTGTGTCTATTACCTGTGATAATCGCGTATTCTTCCCGCCATGGGTGAACAGCGCTTATATTTCTAAAGCCCTTTCTGGACAATACCCAATCATAGACCCGCCTGTCAGCGCTTAATAAGCAGGCGGGATAATATTGACATGAGTTTATTAGCTGTAAATGCTCGTGCTGTCTTCTGTGCATGAGTTTTGTTTGATACATCCAGAAAGAGTGTTTTCTTTGAGCAGGTCAAATTAAGGGCACAGTTCGTATATCTGACTGCTGTATTAAAGGACAAAAAGGACAAAATTTTTATTACAAAAAACCCTTTAACTGTCACACCAAGACAAAAGCTATAGAATTTCTTTGATTGCATTTCTTAACTCCTAATGTCGCTAGTTAACACAATCAGTGTATTTTTATTCAACACATCACATTATTTCTAAAATATCAGCCTCTACCAAATGGTTGAGATGTTGGTTTATGGTAAAAGTACCAGAATTAATAAATATACTACAGAAAATATGAACTGTAAGACCAATTTCATTAAAAACATGATAAAAATAAATAACAATTATTACTAAATCATAGCCATAAGCCATAAAATATTTCAGATTTTCATTTAACACAGTAATATACACGTTTTCCTGTTTTTTTTTTTTTTTTTTACAATAAAATCAAAATCAAGTGAATTAGTGAAGCAGGATTTAGTTTGCTTGTTTAGTTTAGTTTCACGAGTGCTTCCAGAAGACAGAACTCCTGTTCATTGTGGTATTAACCAATCAAACTTCAAAACTCCCAAAGTGTGAGTGAATAATGTGTAAGAGAAAACAACAGTGTGATTGTACCTGTGTGTGCGTCTGTGTGTGTGTGTGTGTGTGTGTGTGTGTGTAAGAGAGAGTGTAAAAACAATTGCAACCTATGTAATGTCCCCACAATTCACAAAAATGTGTGTGTGAGAGAGAGATAGAGAGAGAACTGTGTGTGTGAGAGTGTATGAATGTGTGAGAGTGGGGAGAGAGTGTACATTTAGGTGTGTGCAGGGCAGTGTGTTTGTGTGTGTGTGTGTGTGTGTGAGAGAGAGAGAGAGAGAGAGAGAGAGTATGTATGTGAGTGAACATGCTGAATTATCTCATCAGTGAAGGCATTTTCTGGTAAGAGGGCCTGACGATGTGAGCTCTTGTACCATAGAAACTATTTACAGAGAAAAACAGTATCATAAGCCATGTTTCTTTTCATTCTGCTTAAGTACCCCAAAAAAGATATTTAAAATAAACAAAACAATTAGTGTATTTTGACTGCTTTCTTTAATAACTACATTACACAATACTTGTACTTTTACTTTCAGTACTTGAGTAGTAAATTTTGAAATAAACTACTTGCAATACTTAAGTACAAAAAATGTTGAATACTTTTGTACTTCCACTTAAGTATGGTGCTTAAAGAGCACTTCTACTTCTACTCAAGTCACTTTTTGATAAAGCACTTGTACTTTTACTTAAGTATGGGTCTCTAGTACTTTATACATCTCTGTTTATTTGAGAGAGTTTGCAGTGTGTTTGTGTGTTAATGACTCTCTCACACACACATTTCCACTAAAGTGACGCTCGAGGACAGAAATAAAAACAACAATTTCAGCTCATTTCACTTCAATCTCCTGTCTGCGATGGACTTGAAGACCTTCAGCAATAATAGAGAAAACAGCAGCAAGCATGAGGTTACGTTTATTAAAAGAGCTTTAATGAAATCAGGTGCTGTTCATGATGTTTGTAGATTTACGGAGTCAGAGAGAATCCCAGATATGAACAGAGGACGTCTGTGGAGGAGAAGAACACATTCATTTACACAATTATCTCATACCCGAGTACAGGACTCGCTCCAGAATAGCAGGTACATTTATATCATGTGCCTTAATTTTCCTGGATATATAATAGATGTGTTATTTACAGTAAACTTAATCCATTATTATTGTGAACTAATGCAAGACTGGAAACGTTTGTTGCTAATGGTTTAACTTGGTAATTTTTTGTAATTTTAAACAAACAGTTGACGATAACAATTGATTAAAGGAATCAACAACAACACAGTCGACGGTAACAGAGATGCAATAGTAAAAAAGTTGACCATAACGGTTAACAGAGTTGAAAATAGAGTCAGCAGTCGACAGTAACAGTTGGCAACAGTAACAGAGTTGACGATAATAGAGTTGACTATAACATTTTTGACGGTAACAGAGTTGAGGGTAACAGTTTATGATAAGAGTTGACGATAACAAAGTTGATGGTAAGAGAGTTAACGATAACAGTAACAGTTGATGGTAACAGAATTGACAGTAAGTTAACAGCTGACAATAACAGAGTTGACGATAACAGAGTTGATGGTAAGAATTGACGATAACAGTAACAGAGTTGATGGTAACAGAGTTGACGGTAAGTTAACAGTTGACAATAACAGAGTGGATAATAACAGTTTACGATCAGAGTAGACAATAACAGAGTTGATGGTAACAGAGTTTACGACAACAGTTAACGATTACAGAGTTGACGATAACAGTTAATGATACCAGAGTTAATAGTAACAGAGTTGACGATAACAAAGTTTAAGACAACTGTTAACGATTACAGTGTTGATGATACCAGAGTTGATGGTAACAGAGTTGACAATAACTGTTTACGATGAGAGTTGATGATAACAGCGTTTACGACAACTGTTAACAATTACAGAGTTGATGATACCAGTGTTGATGGTAACAGTTGATGGTAAGTTAACAGTTGACGATAATAGGGTTATTTGTAACAGAGTTTTTGATAACAGAGTTGATGGTGAGTTAACAGTTGACGATAACAGAGTTCTTGGTAACAAAGTTGATGATATCAGAGTTGACGAAAACAGTTTACGACAACAGTTAACTATTACAGAGTTGATAGTAAGAGAGTGGACGATAACAGAGTTGACAATAAGTAACACAGTTGACGATAACAGAGTTCTTGGTAAGAGAGTTAATGATAACAAAGTTGACGATTACAGTAAGAGAGTTGACAGTAAGTTAACAGTTAACGATAACAGAGTTAATGATAACAGAGTTGACGATAACAGAGTTGACGGTGAGTTAACAGTTAACGATAACAGAGTTGACGATAACAGAGTTCTTGGTAACAGGGTTGATGATAACAGAGTTGACGGTGAGTTAATAGTTGACGATAACAGAGTTCTTGGTAACAGGGTTGATGATAACAGAGTTGACGGTGAGTTAATAGTTGATGACATTTACATTTACATTTAGTTATTTAGCAGACGCTTTTATCCAAAGCGACTTACAAATGAGGACAAGGAAGCAATTTACACAACTAAGAGCAACAATGAATAAGTGCTATAGGCAAGTTTCAGGTCTGTAAAGTCTAAGGGAAGTATTAGTAGTATTAGTATTTATTTTTTATTTTTATTTATTTTTTTGGTACAGTTAGTGTGATATTCAGAGAGGCAATTGCAGATTAGGAAGTGAAGTGGAGACTAAATAGTTGAGTTTTTAGTCGTTTCTTGAAAATAGCGAGTGACTCTGCTGTTCTGATGCAGTTAGGGAGTTCATTCCACCAACTGGGCAGATTGAGCGTGAGAGTTCGCGAAAGTGATTTCTTCCCTCTTTGGGATGAAACCACGAGGCGACGTTCATTCACAGAACACAAGTTTCTGGAGGACACATACATCTGCAGAAGTGAGAGCAGATAAGAAGGAGCAAAGCCAGAAGTCGCTTTGTAAGCAAACATCAGAGCTTTGAATTTGATGCGAGCAGCAACTGGCAGCCAGTGCAAACGGATGAGCAGCGGAGTGACATGTGCTCTTTTAGCTTCATTAAAGACCACTCGTGCTGCTGCGTTCTGGAGCAGCTGAAGAGGCTTGATAGAGTTAGCTGGAAGCCCGGCTAGTAGAGAGTTGCAGTAATCCAGTTTGGAGAGAACAAGAGCTTGAACAAGGAGTTGAGCTGCTTGTTCAGATAAGAAGGGTCGGATCTTTCTGATGTTATAGAGTGCGAATCTACACGATCGAGCAGTTGGTGATAACAGAGTTCTTGGTAAAAGAGTTGATGGTAACAGTTTACGACAACAGTTAACGATTACAGAGTTGATGGTAAGAAGGTGGAAGATAACAGTAACAGAGTTGATGGTAAAAAGGGTTTACAGTGACAGAGTTGACAATAACAGAGTTGACGATAACAGAGTTGACGATAACAGTAAGAGAGTTGACAGTAAGTTAACAGTTGACGATAACAGTTAATAGTTGATGATAACAGAGTTGACAGTAACAGAGTTGACGGTAACACAGTTGATGACAACAGAGTTCTTGGTAACAGAGTTAATGATAACAGAGTTGACGATAACAGAGTTGACGATAACAGAGTTGACGATAACAGTTGGCGGTAAGAGTGTTGACGATAACAGAGTTGACGATAACGGTTTACGACAACAGTTAACAATTACAGAGTTGATAGTAAGAGAGTGGACGATAACAGTAACAGAGTTGACAGTAACAGAGTTGACGATAACAGTTTTGGTAACAGTAACAGTTGACGATAACAGAGTTCTTGGTAAGAGTTGATGGTAACAGAGTTGATGGAAAGTAACAGTTCATTATAACAGAGTTGACGATAACAGAGTTGACAACTCAACAAAAAAGATGTCCTAGGGGAAGCTCAAGGTTTAATTGTATTTAAGACTCGCAGCATAAAGCCACATAAAGTGATATGGCGGGCCGGATTTGAGTTTGACACCCCTACTATGAAGTGTTAACACTGACGAAAGGTTATACAAGTGAACTAGTGTGAGCCCTGCCCTGTCATGTGTGTGTTTTGTGTTCACGCACCTCGAATGTTTCTCGCAGAAGCCCCGCAGACGTTCTTCAGCTTCTCTAAGAAACAGACACACGTTACTCAGAAGACACTCTAAATCTTTAAAAATGACAAACACACACACAGAGGAGAGCTATACACACCTGCTGCTGCTTCTTCCTGCGCAGAGAGAGTCTGGGCGACAGACGCATCAGCGGGTGAACCGAATGAGACTGAAACACACACAGTCATCAGATGTGCTTTACACACACACACACAGATTGCTGGAGCAGAGTGTGATGTTCATACCTCTCTCTCCACCGAGCCCAGTGAGTTCTGTGCTTTAGAGTAGTGGAAGAGGAACTGCACACACACACACACACACACACACAGGTCAGTCTACACACATCTGATCAGAGCTGCTCAGGTCAGGAGAAACTGCACTCACCCTCTTGAAGACATTCTGTATGTGCTCCTGAAACACACACACACACGTCACACTCATGATGATCAGCAGATATGTAAATCACTCACATACACACAGACACACACACACACACACTCACCTGCTCTTGATCCCTCCACTGCAGAGCACACAGAGAACTGAGCACAGCCGAGCCCTGAAACACACACACACACACACACACACGATTATCGACAGTGTTTTATATTAACACACACACAATCATCTGAACTACATGTCAACACACACTAACACACAGATGACCATCCAGCTAAACCTCATAACACACACACACACACACACTGATTACTGGAGGTGTTTCATATTAACACACACCAATGATCATCTGAACTGCATGTCAACACACACACACACTGATGACAATCTAAACTTCTTAACTTCATAACACACACACACACAAACTAACCCACTCCAATCCTCAGAGTCACATGATCCTTCAGAAATGATCTAACATTGTGATCTGCTGCTTGACGATGATCATCAGTGTGAACAGAAACTCCACATGACCAGCATTTGACGGAGTTCGAGAGATTTGAAAAGACCGGGGTCAGTAAAAATCAAAAAGAGTACTAAGAAATTAGTTGTTTTACTAATTAAGCAACACACAACGTGAATCAAGTGTCAGCAAAAACATTTATAACAAAATATTAATATTTCAAACACATGCTGCTAAATAAAATCCTGTTATAGTGATTTCTGAAGGATCACGAACACTGAAGAGACTGCAGTAATGATGCGGAAACTCAGCTTTACATCACAGAAACAAATCACTTTACAAGGTAACAGAGTTTGTACAGTGTTTACAGTAGTAATGCAACCTTAACAATAATAATAATAATAATAATAATATTACATTTTATTTATAATGCACTTTTTAAAGCCCAAAGAACTACAAAATCAGAGAGAATAAAACACGCAATAAAAAAATACAAGGACTCAACGTAGAAAAATAATCAATCATAAACGCATTAGAACGATCAAGAATCAGGAATGCAATCATAAAACACAAACAAAACAATGAAATAATGAATATACCTGAATATAATCAGATGAATCATTATCATCACAGTCTGTCAGTGGACTTGGAAAACTTTCTGAAATTAAATATAAACGTCAATTATTTATTAATTAACTTGCTCATTTGCCCATTAATGCTGACTAAAACATATTTAAATATCAGCGAGCAGTTCCAGCGATGTGGATGTGGCATTTGCAGTAAAAACTCAAAACATAAACTGACAGAGAGAGTGTATATTAACATTATATTAAAACTTTTATTTATATGTTACTGACCACAGAGTTATGAGATCAGAAAATATCAGTCTGTAAACATGTTTTATACTTTAAATGAGGGAAATAAACATGCGTTATGGACGTGACCAAAAAAGTCAGCGAGTTTACAGTAAACAACATACTTAATTAAACTGCACAACCCCCAAAAATAATGCTAATCAGGAGGATAAGAGTTGCTCACTATACAACAAACATGATTGATTTTATTTTATGTGACATTTTTGAATGTATGAGGAAAAAAGCTTGGTTATAAATGTGACATCTATCCATTGTGAATGTGACGGATGTGTGACTTTGATAAATCAAATATAAATGTTTGAAAACACTGACAGAGATACTTTTGAGCATTTTACAGTTTAAAAGACAAAAAAGTCTACACATAAAACTAAGAAAGGGTTTTGCTATTTTGGTAAAAATGTAATTTATTTCATGGCAAGGTTGATATTTGCAAGGAATTGCTCCAGCCCATTTTAAAAAACATAAACTTTTGTAAATAAAACTAAAATCATTAGCAACTTTTATTCTTTAAAAGAGTGCTATTACGGTTTTCATGTTTCTTCATTATTATAATTTAAGATAATTCTGCTTAATATTGTTGTTTCTCTTTCATTTAAGAACAGATTTTATAAATAATTTGTATCTAAATTACTTTAAAATGTGTTAGAAATGTAAATATAAGTACATTCATTACTACTGTGTTTTACTGTATTATTATTTTAAGTGTTTCTGTAATTTAACTTTAGTTTTTTCATATTTTCTGCTTCTCTTAGATGTCTTATATTACATTTTTTAAACATTTTAAGGCTCTTTATTATCCTCATTTATGGTAAGCTTCATCTACATTGTAAAAACACATTATATGAATAAAGATTTATTAAATTTAATTAGACAAACTTTAATAAGTTTAGACGCTAGTTTTATAAACAAAACTATTACACTAAAATATGCTGGCTTCCACACAATCGATTTGTGTTGGAACAACATGAAGGAATCAAGTTAACGTATTAGTTCTTACTAATTTTAGTATTGAACATAAAACAACTAAGTTGTCCCCGAAAAACAGAGTAAATGTGTTGTTTCAGCTCATTTTAAATAAGTAGTTTGAATAAGCAGCCAATGTCATTTGTTGAGTGCATGATGAAATAACACAAGAGCAAAAGAAAACCTTTCTAAACTCAACTTTTCCAACATATATTTATTTTACATGCTTGAATTATGACTGAAATCACATCAGGATCCCAACAAATGATGTCAGCATTTTTCCTCAGGATGAGAAGTGGATAAACTAATGGAAAACTAAGTGACAGTAAACTGAAATAAAGTGTGGTATTTACTCACCAACAGCCGAATAAAAGCAGCTGATGAACCAGAGTAAACAGCAGATCGCCGAGAAGCCCATGTCCGAGTGCTGCTGCTGCTGCTGGGCAGAATGACTAGTTAGTTTCCGTTAGTTCAGCTGCTTCTAGTAGACAACTGAAGTCATGATGATGCGGCTGTGAAAGACTCTACTCACCCGCGACCAATCAACGCCTAGGGAAACTCCCGCGCGCGGGCTCATTAGAGGAGCGCGCTCCCGATCACTCCCTGATGCTGAGCGCCAATTATAAGGATCAAGACGATAAAATCACGACAGAAACCCTGATGCTAGAGAAAGGAAAGGTTCGGTAAGTCAACTGTATGCTGTATTACACACAACACTTTTAAACAGGGTTTCAACTACCACAAGTGTTTGTTGACAAGTTAACCTCGACTTTCGTGTCAAACACGATTCAAGATATTATTAAAGGGTCAGTTCACACAAAAAAGAAAATTCTGTGATCATTTATTATTGACTCTTCACTTTTTTCAAACCTGTTTTGAGTCTCTTTTTTTCTGCTGAACATACACACACACACACACACATACAACAATATTGTGGAAAATGTTTGGAAACAGTTTGCTTATACTCGTAGGGTTAGGGTTAGGCTATTTGGATTTCCTAATAGTCATGTTAATATTTTCTGGTGTTCAACATTCTTCAAAATGTAAAACTGCTTTGAGTAAAAGTAAACTCAGTACTTTTTGCATTTTTGAATGACTTATCTCTGTAATAACTCTGTAGATGTGAATAAGTAAACTTTTGTTTGTATTTTTTGGTTGCAGGCAAAAAACCTTTTTATTACTAGACTTGCTTTTATAACATGTTTTAATAAAAAAGTATATATTCTAATTATACACAAGATATATTTTTTACTCATTTTTTATAATAACATATATGCAGCACTTAACAGAAGTATTCAAATCTATATTACGTTTGCTCAGACCAACATTAACACTTTTTTTCTGTCTATATTCTGATCACACACCAAACTTTACACTTTTATTCTGTCTATATTCTGATCACACACACCAAACTTTACACTTTTATTCTGTCTATATTCTGATCACACACACCAAACTTTACACTTTTATTCTGTCTATATTCTGATCACACACACCAAACTTTACACTTTTATTCTGTCTATATTCTGATCACACACACCAAACTTTACACTTTTATTCTGTCTATATTCTGATCACACACACCAAACTTTACACTTTTATTCTGTCTATATTCTGATCACACACACCAAACTTTACACTTTTATTCTGTCTATATTCTGATCACACACACCAAACTTTACACTTTTATTCTGTCTATAATCTGATCACACACACCAAACTTTACACTTTTATTCTGTCTATATTCTGATCACACACACCAAACTTTACACTTTTATTCTGTCTATATTCTGATCACACACACCAAACTTTACACTTTTATTCTGTCTATATTCTGATCACACACACCAAACTTTACACTTTTATTCTGTCTATATTCTGATCACACACACCAAACTTTACACTTTTATTCTGTCTATATTCTGATCACACACACCAAACTTTACACTTTTATTCTGTCTATATTCTGATCACACACACCAAACTTTACACTTTTATTCTGTCTATATTCTGATCACACACACCAAACTTTACACTTTTATTCAGTCTATATTCTGATCACACACACCAAACTTTACACTTTTATTCAGTCTATATTCTGATCACACACACCAAACTTTACACTTTTTTTCTGTCTATATTCTGATCACACACACCAAACTTTACACTTTTATTCAGTCTATATTCTGATCACACACACCAAACTTTACACTTTTTTTCTGTCTATATTCTGATCACACACACCAAACTTTACACTTTTATTCTGTCTATATTCTGATCACACACACCAAACTTTACACTTTTATTCTGTTTATATTCTGATCACACACACCAAACTACACTTTTATTCTTTCTATATTCTGATCACACACACCAAACTTTACACTTTTATTCTGTCTATATTCTGATCACACACACCAAACTTTACACTTTTATTCTGTCTATATTCTGATCACACGCACCAAACTTTACACTTTTATTCTGCTTATATTCTGATCACACACACCAAACTTTACACTTTTATTCTGTCTATATTCTGATCACACACACCAAACTTTACACTTTTATTCTGTCTATATTCATTTCACACATACCAAACTTTACACTTTTATTCTGTCTATATTCTGATCACACACACCAAACTTTACACTTTTATTCTGTCTATATTCTGATCACACACCAAACTTTACACTTTTATTCTGTCTATATTCATTTCACACATTCCAAACTTTACACTTTTATTCTGTCTATATTCTTATCACACACATTAAACTTTACACTTTTATTCTGTCTATATTCTGATCACACACACCAAACTTTACACTTTTATTCTGTCTATATTCTGAACACACACACACCAAACTTTACACATGTAATACGGTCTAAACCTGCTGGAACTACTTCAGCTGTGTGTTTATTTGAAAATAACGGCACGCCTTACGCTGCAGCCAATCAGAATCAAGACAGACCAGTAGTGTAAATGATTCTCTCTATTAATTATAATCAGTCTTTAAAACAGCACAGGATGTTTAATATAGAAACAGACACAAGTTTGTTTGCAACAGAAATGATCTGCATGTGCGTTTCACTGTTATTTATTTTTTGCTCGTCAATAATGACGTAACATGTTTGAAGTCGTCTCTTTTTTATTTTGTTTACTCATCTCCAAAATTATAGAGGGAGGTCAGTGTCTAAATATAAAAATACATCTCTGTCCTGCACTGATCAAATTAATGAGGAATAGAAAAATACTGAAGAGCAAAGGAAATAGCGGAGACTATATATAACGTCAATGCAGCCTGAAAATGAAAAGCTGTCGATGTTTTGAACACATCCACACCTGTGGGCTCGTTAATCTATTCCTGATTGGATTGAGACGTTTACCGGGGCCTTTCCCGTAACGGTGACGCACGCCGATCGCGTTTCCAGTGTGTCTTTGATGCTTCAATAATGAATTACACACTGGATCAGGCCTAGTTAACGGCGCGTTTACCGGCAGTTCATACGGAAAGCTGAGCAGAGACAACACCCTTGTGACATTTGCCTTTTTCCATCTACGTACGTTTAATTTAACCTATTAATAAACCCCAGATGCATGCTTTCCTCATTATTACCACCAGAAGCTGAGTCAGAATACAACAATACGGCCAAAGAAGATTATGTGTCTGAATTATTAGCCTTTTATGTCAATTAATTAATTCATTTTATAATATTTGCATGGAGAATTTATATACACACATAATATTAGACTAGATATTCTTCAAGACACTAGTTTTCAGCTTAAAGTGACATGTAAAGGCTTCACTAGGGTAATTAGGGTAAAGTTAGGGTAATTAGGCAAGTCATTGTATAACAGTGGTTTGTTCTGGAGACAATCCAACACTAATATTGCTGAAGGAGTGAATAATATTGACCTTAAAAATTCATTCATTCATTTTCCTTCGGCTTAGTCTCTATTTCAGGGGTCACCACAGTGGAATGACCTGCCAACAACTCCAGTATATATTTTACACAGCGGATGCCCTTCCAGCTGCAATCCAGTACTGGGAAACACCCATACACACACACACACACACACACACACACACACACTCATACACTACAGCCAGTGTAGTTGATCAGTTCCCCTATAGCGCATGTGTTTGGACTGTGGGGGAAACCGGAGCACCCGGAGGAAACCCACGCCAACACGGGGAGAACATGCAAACTCCACACAGAAACACCAACTGACCCAGCCGAGACTCAAACCAGTGACCTTTTAGCTGTGAGGTGTCAGAGCCACCATGCTGCCCCGGCTTTAAAAATCATTAAAAAAAATAAAACCCAAAGCTAGAGTAAGATTGAGATTTATTTATTTGTTCGTGCTGTGTCCGGGCTTTATTGACTAGTTCCCTTCAAGCTTGCGAGAGAGATTTATACACTTAATAACGTGCAGATTAAGTGTTGATTTAAAGGCATCGATGATGTGGACAATAACTGGAGTGTGTGTTTCTCTTTCTTTCTGCAAATAAAAACACATTACAGATGCTGTTATGATATATGAACACACATGAACGCAGGCTCGCTGGATTCATTCACTCATTTTTTTCGGCTTAGTCCCTTTATTAATCTGGGGTCGCCACAGCGGAATGAACTGCCAACTTATCCAGAACATGTTTTACGCAGCGGATGCCCTTCCAGCTGCATCCCATCTCTGGGAAACACTCATACACACTCATTCACACTCATACACTACGGCCAGTGTAGTTGATCAGTTCCCCTATAGCACATGTGTTTGGACTGTGGGGGAAACCGGAGCACCCGGAGGAAACCCACACCAACACGGGGAGAACATGCAAACTCCACACAGAAATGCCAACTGACCCAGCAGAGGCTGGAACCAGCGACCTTCTTGCTGTGAGGCGACAGCACTACTTACTGCGCCACCGTGTCGCTGGCTCGCTGGATGACTGTCAGTAAAACAAATATGCTTCTTTAAAGGATCTTTGCACATATTAATAGTTCTAACAGTATTGTCCTTCAGGGTAATTTGTTATGCTATGTGAGTTCGGGGTTCTTTGTTTCTCACCTTTTTGTCCTCACTTATTGAACATAAACATGAAAATTACATTCAGCTTAAATGATTGTCAATCTTCATGTTTTGGTGCAGAGATTTTAGGCTGGTCTCATTTAAAAGAAGACAAATGTCAGATTGTAGCAGTTCAAAAAGTTAAAGGAAATTAAAGTAGCATCATTATGTTTATGAAAATAATTAACCAAATATCGTATAGTTTACTATACAGGGTTCAACGCTAAGGACATTTTCTACTGGCCCGACTGGACCAGCGGTTCAGATTTTTACTTGCCCTGCCAAAAATTTCACTGGGCCCACCAAAATAAATAAATAAATAAAAAATAGCTAATTCTTACCCACATATTTTAAATAATGTGTCAAAAATAGTGTCTGTGAATAATGTGCAGGTATTTTACTGCAAAACAAAAGGTGGCTGACTTCAAAGTGACAGAAAACTATGTAAAACATCACCTCATTTTTTTTGCCGTGTTGAACCCATGTCAATACGTTAGACACGTTAGAGACAGACGTTTTCTTTTAGCCTCATAATTTGATGTTGTTGTCATCATGTTGCCGTCTCTTCACTGTATTGGTTTTTACCAGGTTGTGGAAAAAATAACATGCTCACATCATCCAATCAGATAAGAGGAACCAAAAAGCAATATGACGTTTACGACTTCACAGAAAAGGCAGCATTCAAAGACTTAAAAGCACAAATTGTTTCTCGATTCTAAAACTGTATTTGCAAGCAATTGACAAATAGTCACAGGCAAATTAAAGTTTTGTAACAAGGCAGCACTGGCCTGATTGGGCCAGTAAGGTGTAACAGAAATTAGCTCATTTTATGAATATTAATAATCTACAATAATGGTTTATTCTTAATTATTAATATTCCGGCTTAAGCTTCAGTCAATTTGGTCAAACAAACATATGATTGTATATGATCCTGCCCGCTCGACCGAGCGGACTCTCAGATTATGAATATTAATTATCAACAATTAGAAATTATTATTAATCATTAATATTCCGGATCAATTTATTGTTAATTTGACTAAACAAACACAAGCAGAGCCGCCGCTCTTCCGAGCGGCCACGGCAATGGTCTATTCATTTAGAAAAAGGGAATTTAATTGCTACTTCTTGCGCAGTAGATTAATCATTCAAAAGTTTTAAACAACTTATAATAGCTAGGCAGGGGAATCTGTATTTCAGGGACATTTTCTCGTGAGGCAAACAATACAATTCATTTGATTATAATGGGATTTATTGACTAGTCAGACAGATAACGAACAAACACACAAATGTACATTAAACACAGAACAAAGATAAACCACGTGGAGATATCGGGTCTATAGAACGTGTAACAACAAAGAGAAATAGTAAAGTGAGGAAATAGAGATTTCAGATAAAAGAGTGACAAAACTTTCAGTTCCACACGCACCATTAAGGACCACCAAGATTATAAAAACAAAAACACCTTTTTTTGATAAAAGGGGCACAGCTTAATCGCATAACTAAAAATAGCTGGACATAATGTCTGGGGTCTGTCTTTTTATGCTTCCGTCCTGATGAAACTCCTTTGATGTCCTTCTTGATGCGTTGAGTTTGTAATACAGTTCTGAGGAACGCGATCGCAAACTTTAAACTGAGTTTACTTTGCCGGAAAATAAAGAAAAGCGTGGCGGGAAAAGTCCATGCGGCTTAGAAGACCGCGTGGCCCTCAAAGGGGCCACGTTTTTATGGGTTCTTTGTTCGGACGTTCTCTGCGGATGTTTGTGGAGAAGTCTAGTTATACCTGCGGGTCACGTGACAACCCCTTCAGCATTCTGACCAATGATTTCAGGACAAAGTTTGCGCGCGAACCTTCCTTTGTCTCGAGGCTGCTCGTATGCAAATTTGAGTGTCCGCCCAAAGCATGCGGACAGGCATTTAATACAGGGGATTAAAGAATAAAGCAATGCGAGTTATGATCTTGCTCTATGCATCATGTGTTGTAAAATGTCAGCAGAAACCCATCGGTACCAAACATGGGGGGTTTAAAAGTGCATCAACATGATTTTTCACATCCTCACATTATTTATGCTTTAAAAAGGCCTAAAAGGAACAGGCATACAGGTTATAAGAGAGGTTACACAGGTAAGAAAAGTCAGAAATGAGATACAAAGTTTACAAAACATAACACTTTAGTTTTGTGCTGGTTCAGGATTTGATGAGTTCATTTCTGTCGGAACAGCCTCGTGGGTGTGTGTGTGTGTGTGTGTGTGTGTGTATTTGGGCAGGAATGTCTTTGAAGTTCCAGGCTTATCTCTCCAGTCTCTCTAGATTACTTAAGCTGTCACGAAAATCCAGACTTCTTGGAGCCAGGAGTCGTAAAACCCATGCGAAATACTAAGTAATTTATCTGTGGGCTGTACGCTACAAAGGATTCTCTCTACTGTCCCGAACATCTCTCATGCAGTCCTTATTGTTGAGCCCCCATATATAATACATAAAATATGTATTTCACAAAAGCCTGTTTTAGCCTAAAATTTGACAAAAAATAAAGCTAAATATCTGAAAAATTTATATTCCAAATTTAAAGTTGATATCTCAGAAAAAGCTAGCTTTTATTAGCTCTACTGTTGCTTAAAATACTACATTTTGTACAGTCATTATGGTGGACTTGAACAGACTTTCAATATGTCCTGTTTGTGAATTCACAGTAAAATGATGACATCAGAATACAACTATTCAGAATTATAAAGCTGAATTATTATGTTTAAGACATGTGCTTGTCGTTTGTCATTGTCAGCATTATCCATATGTTTTCACTGGTAAAATCAGACATTTGTCATTATCAGACTCCTTGTATTTATTTTCATGATCAACACTCTGCGTTAGCTATGAAAGAAAAACCATATCAAATGCTTGTCGTAATCATAACTGTAAAATGCAATATGATCATTTAAATGTGCGCTCAGGTTTCATTATTACTTCCTAGTGTGGCTCATGGCTGCCGTCACTGTGAGAAAACACACACAAATGCAAATCATTCATTCAGGTCTGCTCTCAAACAATCGCTCTGTGAAACAAACGGAACGTTATTTACAACTTCATTACCTGTTATTCACAGCATATGCAGCTTCTGTTCACTAAAGCAGGTGTCATGAGTGCACGCGGTTTCTTGGAAATAAAGAAACAGCTGGCGGTCAGCTCATGTGTGATTTTGCGGCCGTGAATACATTATTACATGAAGACGGAAATGACATTTGTGGGTGAATTATACCTTGTAAATACAGTATGTGACACTTTTAACGCAGTGTGAAGCTGTCAGTGTTGCTGTGAAGACTTGTGCGGCCGCCTTCACGCTTCTCTCCTGACCTTGAAAATATAATTGGCTGAACCATAGAAAAGCAGAATCAAGAGACATAGCCATAGGCACTCTATTGCTAAGACAGAGACGCATCCTGGTGATGTGGAGCTGACCAGCAAATCGCAGCACATTATGTTAGCTGACCAATCAGAGCCTCTTGAGGGTGGGTCTTCAGAGGAACTAGGAAATATGACAATGGTTTTCATGTTAGCAGGTAGCTGTATATAATCAAAGTAGGACATATGAAAAATAATGCCATTTTCTACAAATGAAACATGAGCACACTGCTTTCCATAAACACAACCAAGCCTTAAAAATACACTCTGGGCCACCTCTAAGATTTGGTATGGCCGCACTACCAGACATGACCACCAGAGTTCACCACATTCCGTTTACATTAGTAGGACAACAAAGGCGCCCCCTATGTTTTAAGGAATATAAACTATTTATTTATTATTTTGACAATATTTGTATAGAAGATATGAAATTCTAAAGAAGTATGGGCAGTTTGGTGGTGTTTGAGTTTAATTTAGCCTTGAAAACTCTTACATGTGGATTGCTATAGCAAAGTAATGCTTTACCACTCTGAGTATCCTTGTTACAACATTATAAATAACTTGCTCAGTAATTTAAGAAATAAATCAGTCACCAGATATGGAAACTAGACATTTCAAGCTTTCAAAATGATATATAGTTTGTCATGATTGTTTTGTGTTTAGACTGCAATACAAGGGTTTAAAAACGTAACACAGAAAGATCCCACTGCAGTGATTCTCTTTCCAAAGGTTTTTAATTCATCATGATTAGATTAGGATTTAATTGCAATATAGTGAAGTAAACTCAGCTCAGCTGTTTTTTGAGTCTCAAGCATCAACGACGCAGCTAAATTAATAATAAATTACAATTTCTATACATTTTAACTTTCAAAATGTAACTTGTTTTCAATAAATTTTTTAGTGTGAGCAGCTCTTAAGATGCCTCTAAAAGCAGTCCAGGGTCTCGAATTTATGTCTAAAAAAGATTTTAGGCCTTAAAACGTCTTCAATTTTCTGAAATATTGACTTGTAGGTCATATAAAATAAAGTTATAATAAAATATGTGTATGTATGGAGCTATGGTGTGCTTGATTTGAGAACACATGTAAAATATAGGTAATAAGAATTATTTTGGCAACACGGTGGCTCAGTGGTGTTGCACTGTGTCCTCACAGCAAGAACGTCTGGTTTGAGTTTCGGCTGGCTCAGTTGGTGTTTCTGTGTGGAGTTTGCATGTTCTCCCTGTGTTGGCGTGGGTTTCCTCCGGGTGCTCTGGTTTCCCCCACAGTCCAAACACATGCGCTATAGGGGAATTGGATGTAGTGTATGAGTGTGTGTGTGTGTGAATGAGTGTGTGTGGGTCTTTCCCAGTATTGGGTTGCACCTGGAATAGCATCCTCTGTGTAAAACATATGCTGGAATAGTTGGTGGTTCATTCCACTGTGGCAACCTCCGAAATAGAAACCAAGCCAAAGAAAAATGAATGAGTGAAGAATTATTTTGAAGGGGACAGTAAAAATGGTAGCGTTTAGCCTTGTATAAGTCAGAATTTCATTCATAATGGTCTTAAAAAGGTCTTAAAAAGTCCTAAACTTGGCTTGGTGAAATCTGCAGAAACCCTGGAGTATAAAAGGACATTAACAGATGTTTTATGTTGGATATTTCGTTTAGCTCCATGAGAACAGAACATAACAATAAGTGCAGATGTTGCGAGCGGTGTGTGTACGCTGTCAATCTGAGTGTGTTTTCCACAGACGCCGCTGCTGTGAGCATCTGAAGGGCTTTTAGGAGGCCAGCTCCTCTCATTTGACCTGAAATGAATAAACACATGATCACGCAGACATAACCACAAAACATCTGCGTCGCTTAATGTCACCAAATCCCAGCCGGACGCTCAAACGCTTCACGTCATGATATTGATCGAGGATGAAGCGGTAGAGGCGTATTATTACTGTCAGAGGAGCTGACGCTACAGATGGCCTGACGTTCAGGAGTGCTTTTATGGTCAAAGCCACGCTAATTCTCCTGCATGTGATTTCATTTGTAATGATAAGAAAGGACCACATAGAGCTCAGCAGACTTCTGGTTTAACAATAACACACAAAACAACTTTAAAAAGCAAATAAACTCTGACATTTTCTTTTTAATGGGTTATTAACTGTCTTTGGTCACACTTTACAGTAAGGGTTTATTAGTTAATGTATTTATAATGAACAATACTTCTACATCATTTATTACTCATAGTTCAACATTTACTAATGCATTATTCTTTTATTCATTCATTTTCTTTTCGGCTCAGTCCCAGCGGAATGAACCGCCAACTTATCCAGCATATGTTTTACACAGCGGATGCCCTTTCAGTTGCAACCCATCTCAAATCAAATGACATCACTTTTATCGCCACATCATCAACATCACGTGTGCTATGATGAGTGAAAAGCTTAGGTGCTGGCTCCAGACAGTACAGAATACAGACAGTGCAAATACTGCAAAGCACAACAACATACTCAAAACAGGACAATGTAGAATTGGCAGTGTTGACAGCGATATGTACAGTGAGTCGGTGTACACAAAGTTGAAACATCCATACACTCTCATTCACACTCATACACTACAGACAATTTAGCCTACCCAATTCACCTGTACTGCATGTGTTTGGACTGGGGGAAACCGGAGCACCCAATAAATGTATAGATCATTATATTATATGATATATGTATTTCACAAAAGCATGTTTTAGCCTAAAAATTGACAGAAAATCAAAGCTAAAAATTTTTACCAAATTATATTACAAATTTAAAGTTGCTTTCAGTAGCATTTAGTCAACCCAGGCTCATTGTGGAAACGTAGTCCCGCGGACGTTTCTAGAGACCGTGGAATACGTCCCGGCGGGTACGTACGGCTGCAGTTTTTGTTTTTGCGAATCCGCGAGAGGCCGCTGTTGTACGCTTTTTCGCATCTCAAACGCCTCTCGTGAGTGCAGTTCGCGCCCGCGCTGTTCTCGCGTGAACCCACCAGAGGCCGCTGTCCAACTAACCAGATGATTGACTGCGCGACCGGCCAATCGGCCGACCCGCCCTCCTCCTTCCCTGAACCCAACCAATTTTACCAATCGACCCGCCCGCCCGCTCGCTTCCCTAAACCCGAGCAACAGTTTACAAAAGCCGTCCAAAAAAGAAAAGCCCTGATTTTTTATTCTACCGTGTTTTCGGATTTCACCGCCTTCTCACCCTGTTACGAAACTCGTTCACTTAATTTTGGGGATTCTGTTTTTGTCTAACCTGATTGCTGGAACTGCTCTTCCCCGCACTCGAAATCGATCGCCGTGGTCAACTCCTCTCTGCATCTCGAGCCTGCCGACGTTCACGGTGAGCTGAGTGGACAAACGGGTTGCAGTGGGAAAGCCCTCCACAAGGAGGTAAGGCAAGCGCGACAGGGAACAGCGTCACACCGCCCCGCAGCGTTCGCTTGAAAAAAATTAATGCAGCCGTACGTACCTCCCGGGACGTATTCAGCTGTCTCCAGAAACGTCAGCGGGACTACGTTTTCAGAATGAGCTTGGGTTGCATAGTACCAGATAGTACAAGATATGACCACCAGGTGACATTCAGCTTACATTGTGAACATACAAGGGCGCCCCCTATGTTTTGAGGAATACACGCTGTATTTTTTCATACTTTTGACAATATTTGTAATATAGACATGAAATTGTAGGGAAGTATGGGCAGTTTGGTGGTGTTTAAGGTGAATTTAGCCTCTTTAAAAAACATTTATTTTTTGGATTGCTGTAGTAAAGTAATGCGTCAAGCGCGAGTGATTTACATGTTAAGTCAATGCAAACGCGAGAAAATAGACATCCTGGAGCGCGACTGACGAGAATTGCGTGCTGTGCATGGCGCGAATTGAGCGCTTTGCGAGTTTCCGCGTCTGTTCTGAAGTGAATTTGACACGCGAATGAAGTGGGGTTTGACACGCGAATGAAGCGAGTAACCTCAAATGTTCATGCGACTATTTACGCGCGAATAGCGCGATTTATCCGCGTGTTCCGCGTCTGGTGTGAACACAGCATGAGTATCCTTGTTGCAAATTAATAAATAACTGTTGCTCAATAATATAATAAATAAATCAGTCACCAGATATGGAAGAGAACATGCAAACTCCACACAGAAACACCAACTGACCCAGTCGAGACTCGAACCAGTGACCTTCTTGCTGTGAGGCGATTGTGCTACCCACTGCGCCACCGTGCTGCCCACATTTAAATATTTAAATGAAATGTGAAATTAAAGTCGTGAAGTGTAATAATATAGTTTATTTTTCTAATAATAATAGACACTTGTGTGAAGCAGAAATAAATATATCTCGAGGAGGGAGCACGGAAGCTCATGAGTGTTTTCATGGTTTAAGCCGCGCTGTTCTCCTGCTGAAATGCCTGTGATTTGGGTTGTGAGGATGGGCTGCAGGAGCACACAGAGAGAGTTCAGCAGAGTTCTCGTTTAGCACTTATTCCCAAACACACACTGATTAGTCTACCGGAAGCCGGTTTGTGTCAGAGAGAAGTTTCCTGCATTGTTAGCAGGTGTCGGCTCCTGAGCAGAAATGAGAAGGAACAATCAGCTGTGTGAAAGCCTCCTCAGGTGTAACAATGTCAGGCGGTTCTGGAGGACAGGTGATGATTGGCTGATAATGACCCAGTCAGACGGAGACCACTGGGTCACTGGAGTTGCTCTCCTGTACAGTTTTACACCTCTTCATCTTGTTCTCTCAAATGCACGTCATTGATTACGTCACTCCACTGTCCACTACTGGCCGAGCATCTGAATGGGTTTGAATGGCGTGCCCTAAACTCTTGAGCACTTGGGAACTACACTGTTGTGATGTCACAACCGCATTGCATTCTGGGATTTATAGTTGCTGGAGTGGAGATATAAAGCTTACATTACATATAGTCATTTAGCAGACGCTTTTATCCAGAGCAACTTACAAATGAGGACACAACTATAAGAGCAACAATGAATAAGGGCTGTTGGCAAGTTTCAGGTGTGTAAAGAAAGTGTAAAAAGCAAAACATTAGTAATTTTATTATTTTTTGTAATACAGCGGTAGAACCAGAGAGGCAATTGCAGATTAGGATTCGCTCCCTTATTCAAATCAAAGATATGTCCATGTATGCTTCCCTTATTCACTTGATGTGGGATGCTTTAACATGGCATTGGGTGAAGGGGATGTGCATGTCTAATCGTGGAGTGGAACACAGCCTGAATGTCTCAATCCATACCTCCTGGAGCTCTGCTCGAACCTTTTGAGGGCTGAAAAGTGACACGCCCCTTTTTTAATCAAATCATCATTCATTCATTATTCATTCATTATCCTTCAGCTTAGTCTCTTTATACATCAGGGATTGCCACAGCAGAATGAACCACCAACTATTCCAGCATGTTTTACACAGCGAATGTACTTCCAGCCACAACCCATCACTGAGAAACACCTGTACACACTCATTCACTCACACACACTCGTACACTACAGGCAATTTAGTTCATCAGTTCCCCTATAGTGCATGTGTTTGGACTGTGGGGGAAACCGGAGCACCCGGAGGAAACCCACGCCAACACGGGGAGAACATGCAAACTCCACACAGAAAAACCAACTGACCCAGCCGAGACTCAAACCAGAGACCTTCTTGCTGTGAGGCGACAGTGCTAACCACTGAGCCACCGTGACACTCTATTTCCTTTGTAGTTCTCAAACCACAGTGTGTTATTAATAAATGTTATTATCTTCTGACACCCTTCAATCTTCTCACATCGTTACTGTGTCCCTTTCTTTGAATGTTGTTTTAACCCAATGTTTTGGTCAATGGAAAACCCAAGCCCAGATAATTTTTTCAGTTTGGTTTTTCAAGGTTTTTCAAAGGTCAGGTTTTTTTGCAGCTGGAAGGGCATCCGCTGTGTAAAACATATGCTGGAATAGTTGGCAGTTCATTCCGCTGTGGCGACCCTAGATGAATAAGAGACCAAGCCGAAGGAAAATTAATGAATGAAAGCAGATAATGTGTATGAATCAGTCTTATTAGACTTGTTTTGTTGTAATTTTTGTCAGGTAAAGCAGACAGCTGTATTCCATGTCTTTAATGAATAAGGGTTTTCCATGTTAAAGTGACGAGTCCATCTGTTGGAAACCCCCGATACTACAGCAGCTCTAGTGAAGCAGCTGTTTTAAATTGACTTTACCATTGACTTTAACCTGCATTAAAGGTGTAATTTGATCATTACTCAGACCGTGTGCATGAAAACATAATGAAACAATCTTTTACTTATTGTTTTTCCTGACAGGAACATCGTTAAATCGGTTGCATGTGGCAATACGTTTATCATCAGAAAAAAAAATAAATAAATGTGTCATTACTTAGTCCTAACTTTGATTTAAAATAAAATATTGAACATTTTAAATTATTGTCAGAACAAAACAACAAACAGGGCCATGATTTAGACATATATATATATATTAAGCAACATGAATTAATGTTGACTTTTAGCAGAATATGAAAAAATAATCTTCAGAAAATACATTTTGTGGATATATAAGGTTAAGTAAGTCATTTGATAATGATATTGTTTGTTTAATACATCAAGGTTTAGTTTCATTCATATATATATATATATATATATATATATATATATATATATATATATATATATATATATATATATATATATATATGTATTATGTATATACGTGTATTTTTTAAGGGGTTCTCACCTTTATTCGATAGGACAGTAGAGAGAATTGACAGGAAAGTATGGGGAGCAGGAATCGAACTCGGGTCGCTATGAATAATACCTTTTTTAAATATTGTCAGCATTTTTGTGCATAAAAATAAAATAATTGGCATATTTTTTGACAAATATGTTCATTTTTAGACAACACAAACAAGTAACTCGTGTAAAATAATAAATATACAATGTAATACTAATAATAACGTTTATTGTTATCATTATTATTATTATTATTATTATTATAAATATTATATACATTTATCCAGAAAAGCCACCACAAGGCATTGCACTTCTGTAAAACTACTGCAGAAAAACGCTCCAGCTGACTTTTATTTTGACGCTCGCTCGTAGTGCTGTAACTTCCTGCGGCTTCAGCGAATGTTTACAGTTCAGCGGCGGCGGTTTTAAATGAAGATGAGCAGCAAATCTGATTCAGACCTCGATGAGAGAATCGAAATATTAAAGCAAAAGTATCT
This sequence comes from Danio rerio, assembly GCF_052040795.2. NCBI lineage: Eukaryota > Metazoa > Chordata > Actinopteri > Cypriniformes > Danionidae > Danio > Danio rerio. Next base: position 58,615,449 of record NC_141029.1, on the reverse strand, counting down.
GCAAAGGAAGAGCGAGGTGAGGTTTATTAAAACACGCGAGTTTAAGCTCTGAGCTGCCGGGTGTTGATGATGTTTATCAGAGGTAACGTTACATGAACTGACAGGAGCTTTGACTTTCGCAGTCCACAGATTAGCCTTTCATTCTTATTAAATCATCATTTTCCTCACAAAACAGCGTGTTACAGGGTTATTTATTTTGTTGTTATGGAGACAAGTGTAATACCTCTTTATATTCTTTACCCTTTGCTAATTTTAATTACTTTCTAAAAAACTAATGGCTGACATATATATTCTTTATGTTTTACAGAAAACAGAGACTTTAATATTACAATAGTTTAGTTAAAATTACATAGTGTTAATAGAGTGTGACACTAGTTTATGTCATGTATTATTTAGAACAATCATCATTTCCTGACATAATAAAAGTCTTCAATTATTCCTGTTTGACCAAAACCCTCATTAATGGTCATCTAAAATCTTTATTTTATTGCCACAATCCTTCATAACACTAGATTTTACACTGCTGACTAGAAGATTTACATATGACATCACATTTCGTATCATCACATATTCCGTGTGGCAATTGCAGCTCAAAACAAGAGCTTTACTTTATTAGTTTAAGTAGATTTCTGTTGCATTTATTTCAGCATTTACTTACAGACATGCAGCTCTTTTTACATTAGACATACAAAACAATTGAACCTAATAATCCAGAAAGAGTAGAAGAAGACACACAAATAAAAGTAAACATATTTAAATAAGTAAATGACCTACAGATATCATAAAATAACTTCTGCAAGTAGTCAAAGTAAATCTGAGTGTCTTATTTTTACAGTGATTTATCTGTTACGCTGAATGATGATGAACATTATTCCATGCATAATAATTACATTTTAGTATTATTTATTATATTTAGCACAATTAAAATATAAAGAAGACACTTGCATGTAATTTACGTTCTGTATGCTGTATGTATGATTTCAGTGTTTTCTGTGCATTTGATGTTTGTGTTATGGTGGTATGCAGTTTGCAGATGTGTGTGCGCTGTCATCAGCTGATGAAGGAGCTGCAGGTCAGTAGCGCTGTTGATTATATTTCTGATGATAATGATGATGAGGATGAGGAGGATGATGATGTTTGATCTGCAGTGACGAGTCAGACACTCAGACAGAGGACAGATCATCAAACAGCGCTCCGGCAGGTCTACAGGACTCTCTATGAGCATCCTCAGAGGTCAGAGTTCTGCTGTAGTTCCTCTATAGTTAGTGTTATTGTGGTGATTTTACAGCTGTCTGCTTGCATTCCTGTAGACCCGACAGCGCTGAAGACCAGAGAACTGATGAAGAAGAGGATTTTCCAGAGCAAACCAACATATTCTGCACAGAGACAGGTTCAGTTCACTTCAGTTCACACATGCTGCACAGAATCAGGTTCACGTTAGGTGAGTTCGACATGAAGCACGGCTGCAGCCGGTGATCAATGAGATTAGCCGGGTGCGGAGTGGAAAATGGAGCCGTCAAGCCGCAAACTTCAGGGCTCTCATGACCGATCACATTGTGTGATCATTTATTTATTTGTTTATTTATTGCAATAACAACAAAAGATTTACAGCACAAATAAAACAGAATACAGTCTCTACAAACTATAGTTCATTTCTAAACAATAAGGGAATTATTAATTAAATTTCAGTAGCCTATATAACAAACACAAAAGAAATAAGGGGAAAACGAGAGAGCACGTAAAAAGGAAATAAATATCCACAAATAGGATTATTTTAAATAATAAAAGCATTTTTAAAAAAGGATTTTAATCTAAAAATATTAAACAAAAAGGCCAAAATAAATGAGCAACACTTTAAGTGGAAGTTTCCCAGAAAGAGCAGGTACATCTGTGTCACTTTTAACATTTCTGCATGAACGGCTTGACAGGAAATACAATATTTTATAATTACATATTTTTATATTTAATAAAATATTTTTTAAACTTAATTTGTTAAGAAATCTTTATAGGAGTGTCAGGATCAGTGATGATAATTATTTTATTACATGTCTGTAAGACTAATTTGAGTTCATATTTAGGTTATTTACTAAAATATATCATTTAAATCGTTCATGGAGCTGAATACAGTAAATCATCTCTATAAATAGGCAGAATAAACCTGTGCAGACAATCTAGCCAGATTACTGAACAAAAGATGCTGCTGCTGTAAAATATGCGATCTCTCTTAATAAGCATGATGTGTTCAGGATACTGAGGGGATCAAAAGTTCATTGTTTGTTTTGTAATTTGTGAGACGGAATCTGTCCAATAATAAGCCTGAAACACATGTGGTTGTTGTCATGCGGTGAACTCGGCCAATCGTGTAATATCAGTGTCGTCATCGCAGCTCCAGCAGTCGCTCTTCAGATGCTGCACCGGCTGAATCAGTCGTCTGATCTCGGAGCGCTGTCGCCGTGCTTTTGATGTCACATGTCACGGTCACGTACAGTCTGCAGACAACATTTATAACCAGCATGCACAGCTTTAAGACAGATTTAAGACAGTTCAGTTCACATACAGTATTTGCACAAAATCAGATTTAGTTCAGTTCACATATTCTGCAGAGAATCCGATTCAGTTTAGTTCAGTTCAGTTCACATATTCTGCAGAGAATCCGATTCAGTTTAGTTCAGTTCAGTTCACATATTCTGCAGAGAATCCGATTCAGTTTAGTTCAGTTCAGTTCACATATTCTGCAGAGAATCCGATTCAGTTTAGTTCAGTTCAGTTCACATATTCTTCAGAGAATCAGGCTTAGTTCAGTTCAGTTCACATATTCTGCACCAAATCAAATTCCCTTTAGTTCAGTTCACATATTCTGCAGAGAATTAGGCTCAGTTCAGGTGACTTCAAATTGTTTTGACATTTTGCACAGAGACAGGTTCAGTTAATTTCAGTTCAGTTCACACATTCTGCGCTGAATCAGATTCAGTTCAGTTGAGTTTGGTTCACATATTCTGCTCAGAATCAGGTTCAGTTCACTTTAGTTCAGTTTGGTTCACATAATCTGCACAGAAACTGGTTCAATTTGGTTAAATTCAATTTGGTTCACACAGAATCAGGTTTGGTTCAGTTGGGTTCACATATTCAGCACAGAGACGGGTCAGATGAACAGATCAATCTCTCTCTGCTGGTGCTCAGAGTGTGTGTTACTGAATCCTGCTGGTGTGTGTGCTTCAGATGTGACTCTACCCTCTGATCTGGGCCGTTCCTGCAGTCCGTCAGGGTTGACCAGCAGGAGGAGGCAGGAGCTGGATCGAGCCCAGAGTGTGTCCAGCGGCGCGGCAGCAGTGCACGTCTATCAGGAGATGCTGAACATTTACGAGAAGCTGCAGGTCAAACACACTCGTACACACACCTGCAGGAGTCTCCACGCTGAGCTGTTCTGTCATGATTACACGTGTGTTTGTTGCTGTGTGTGCTGATGTGTTTCTGTGAGTGTGTGAGATCTATTGTGTGTGTGTGTGTGTGCAGGCGGAGCGGGTCAGTCAGCAGGCGTGGGCAGCAGAGCTGTGTGAGCGCGAGCGTGATCTTCAGCACAGAGAGAACACACTCCTGCAGCAGCAGCACAGCGCACACACACGCAGAGGAGAGGAGGACGAGCTGCTGAGACGCGTACACACACTGCAGCAGGTCCAGCATCACACACACACACACACACACACACACACACACACACACACACACACACACGTGCAGCTACAGCCTGCAGTGTTATTTGTGTAGTGTTATCTTATTGCTAAGATCCAGCAGATGTTTATTTGATGTTCTGTTGTTGCAGTGTTTTCTGTTGAATGAAATGCTGAGTGGTAATAATTAACCACCTGTGCTGACTCCATGATCAGGGTTAGGTTCAGGGTGAACTGCATGTCTTCATACATAAGTAATTACTGTAGTGAGTAGGTGGAACATGTATCTCTGTGGGGACGTGCTGTTGAGACAATATTCTGTCAGCTTGACTAGAACATTACTACCCATAACATCGAGGGAAGGCTCCCAGAAACATACTTTATTTATTTTCTTGTTGACGTACAGCAATATCAGCAGGAGACGAGTGAGTTGGAAGCGGCTCTGAAGCAGAAAACCAAGGAGATCAAGAGGATGAAGGCCAGCTTTCACTCCATGAAGGATCTGAACGACTCCATGAGGAGACAGGTGAGAGATCTGCCATCATCTCACAGGAACACAAATTATTGATAATGGTATAACTTCAGTGTTAGTCCTCTTTTCAACCTGTCACTATGCTGACGCACAGCCGCCTGTAGCTCCACCCTCTTCTGAAAAGAGAACAGTCTTATTAGCATTTAAAGCGACAGTCACCAAAATGCCACAGTTAGATCAAAGCCTGAAAGGGTCAGTTTCAGAGAGCGTGAGAGCATTATCAGTGTGTATTCTCAGCTCAAACTCACAATCGAGAGTCACAGCAGAGACGCATTTGCAGATTGTAAAAGGGGCAGAACAGCTCTCTTTAATGTCTGTAATTGTGTAAAACAGATAATGTAAAGGTTTTTGTTCTCATTAATCGATTGTATTTTCCTTTTTTTGACTCTTGGTGGACCATAAACAGCCTACAGTCAGCAGCTCTTGGTTTATCTGTCTGTGAACAGTTGTGTGTGGTTGTGCTCGCGACATTGAAAAAATCTGACGCTTCAGTATTTTGTTTTTCTGCGATTAAATATTGCGATATGAATACAATTTAACCAGATTTCTTTCTATGGCAAGACTTCCTTATTTTAGGTTGATTGGGATGATTCTTGAGGGGATGGAGTTATTTGCATTTTAAAATAAAGCTAAATTTAAGCATTGATGAATACATCAGAGCAAAGATTAAAGAAATGAAATAAACAGTGTGGCTTAGTTCCTTTAATAATCCAGGGTCGCCACAGCGGAATGAACCCCCAACTTATCCAGCATATCCCAACACTGGGAAACATCCATACACACTCACACACATACATTAAGCACAATTTAGCTTAACAAATTCCCCTATAGTGCATGTGTTTGGACTGTGGGGGAAACCGGAGCACCCGGAGGAAACCCACGCCAACACGGGGAGAACATGCAAACTCCACACAGAAACACCAACTGACCCAGCCGAGACTCAAATTAGAGAACTTCTTGCTGTGAGGCCACAGCGCTGACCACTGAGCCTCCGTGTTGCCATGTTTTATACAATGGAAGTTAATAAAGATCAGTTTAACAATTGATTTATACAAGGATGTAGATTTTCCTTAAACCATATTTTTTGTATGTTTAGTAGAAGAATATCATAGAGGTCTGGAACAACATGAAGGTTTAAAATTACACTAAATAAATACAGTAAATCATTTTCAATTCAATTCAATTCAGCTTTATTTGTATAGCGCTTTTACAATGTAGATTGTGTCAAAGCAGCTTCACATAAATAAATCATGACAGAATTGCAATTTTAATGTTACTAGAAGCATGCATTTGAACATATCTATAAGCGTTTTCCAGCTATACAGTGTTATCACTATATGCAAAAATGCTTTAATGACTTACTCTGTTATACGTTTAAAAGCAAATACAACAATCTGAATATTCTAAAAGTAGAAGCTGGATGAGGCTCATTTTTATTTATTTACAGCCATTCGCCAGCTCTAGCTGCACTTTAAACATACAGAAGAGGAATAATAAAAGCGAGATCAAATAGAGATCAGTGAGATCTCTGATACTGAGCTTTCTTCATCTTCAGACGCTCTCATGCCCTTAAGGACTCTTTTAAAATGCCAGGCTTCAACATTCTGAGATCACTTTAAAATTTACCAGGCCTTAATCATTTAGTTTAGCTTTAAATGCATTTAATCCATCACACAAACCTTTCAATCTCAGTGACAACTCTTGATTACAGTATGCCATATATATATATATATATGAACTTTTGTTCAAGTGTATGAATTATTTTTAATATATGTCTATATATATATATGTATATGTGCATTCCAGTGGTTGAAAAATAAATGTGAAAAGACCATTTATGCTTCAAATGTGATGTGTGTGTGGAATCTAAAAGTAAGCTTCACTGTAAATAATATCCGTAATTTAGCCATTTTCCATATTTACTGACTCATCTTTTTATTTCTTACCAATTATTTATGCTTCTGAATTGCATTATGGGATCTTGATCTTTCTTGTATATCACGCCACAGAAACTTTGTAATAAACTGCAGCACGTTTTCTTTTTGTTTACACATTTAGTCCTCTAAATCAGGGGTCTCAAACTCGCGGCCCGCGGGCCATTTGCGGCCCTCAGTGCAATATTTTGTGGCCCGCGCCGACCGCTGTACTCTGACAGAATCAGCGGAGCGGGGAGAGAAAGCGCTCCCCGCTCCGCTGATTCTATCCGTACACAGCGCACTTGTCACTCAATGCGTGTTGTCGCGCGCGTTCTGATCAGCTGTGTTGTCATGCGCGTACTCAAGAGCGGTGTTATCGCGCGCCTACTGAAGGGCGGGACCGAGGGTGTGCCGCGTCGCGGGGGCACTTTTGATCATTTTGGAAGGGCGCTTTCTATGCAAGACTAAAAAGGGCATGTGCTCTGCACAGGTTGAGCCCTATGTGTGCACGTGCCTGCCCTGCATCTTATATATATTGATATTATAGGTAGATACAGACTGGTACAGACTGATGTGACTGGAGTGGGGTGGGGGTGTTTTATTTATACATACTGTATATACGCCTTTTTTTTAGGTGAGGGAATGGAAGTTGAGTGAGTTCCCCCACTTTTTTCCCTAGGACTTCAATAAGTCAAAGTACAGGTCTAGACTTAATGATGATCATCTTCAAGCCATACTGAGGGTCTCAACTGCTTCCGCTCTAAAGCCAAATGTGGTTCAGATTTGTGAGAAGCGCTGTCAAGTCTCTGGCAGCAAGGAGTAGGCAAAAGATGCCATGTTCAGAAGAACTGTTCATAATCTTCAATGTTCTATTAATGTTCAGGACACTTCATGTTCAGAAGAAATAATTAAAACTGTTAATAATGACATTTGAGGACTTTTTTTTTTGTGAAATCCCTTATGCGGCCCAGCCTCACCCAGACTTTGCCTCCTGCGGCCCCCAGGTAAATTGAGTTTGAGACCCCTGCTCTAGATAATATTTCTTATACACTATATTATTTTAAACTAATAAAATGTCAGTTAAAGTCACTTTGTTAAACTGTAGAAATTGAATAAGCGAATGTAAAATAACACTATAGTCTTCATCATATTAATTACTCTATCAAAACGTTACTCTATAATAAATCTGAAGGCTCTTCTGAATTTCTCAAGCAGTCACAGTCCTTAAAACACATGCAAGTTATATGTTTGTACCGTGTTATGGTTACAACTCCTGCTCAGCTATGAACTCAACTGGATATTGTAGATCCTGCCCTGTGACTATTGTGAATGCTCACGTTACGATACCAAAGCTGAAAGCACATATCCTGCAGCTCTAGCTGTTCTGTATGTAGAGTGTGTGTGTGTGTGTGTGTGTGTGTGTGTGATGATTAACGACAGCTCGTTTGTGCAGCTTCATGAGGTCAGTGAGCAGAACCGCAAGCTGGAGGGCCAATCGCGGAGGGTTCAGGCCCGACTGGAGAACCTGCAGGTCAGACAAATCAATCAATCAATCAATCAATCAATCAATCAATCAATCAATCAATCAATCAATCAATCAGTCAATCAGTCAGTCATAAAATGAATGAATAAATGAATGAATCCAGTGCATTGGGTTACTCTGCTATTAAAGAGGTTTTAGATGGAGTTCTCTTCTGCTAATCAGCATATTGTTTAGATTTATATGATTAAAATACATTAAAACACATGGAATATTGTGTGTGTAAATATGACTAAAAGATACTGTGAAACTGTACAGGTGTTTTAATATTACTGTGTGTGTGTGTGTGTGTGTGTGTGTGTGTGTGTTTATGTGTGCATATACGTGTGAGTTTGTGAATTATGTGTGTGATTGTGCTCCTGCATGTGTGGTTGTGTGTGTCTGTTTGTTTTGATGTGTGGTTGTTTGTGTGTTTGCCTTTGTGTGTGCATGCATGCATGTTTGTTTGTCTGTGATTGTGTGTGCAAATATGCACATGTGTTTGTGTGTTGCATGCCTGTGTGTGTGTGTGTGTATGTGTGTTTGTACAGAGGAAGTACGAGTCCTTCAATACACACAGAGTCAGAGAAACTGTGGCTCCCAAACCCTGCAGAGCAGAAAAACCCCAGTCAGATAAAGCAGCACCTCAGGTGTGTGTGTGTGTGTGTGTGTTGTCCGTTGTCCGCTGTTTGATCACAGGTTGAGGCTCTACTGTTACTGGAAGTATTCATAGTGCAGTCTGTGTGTGTAATGAAGACTAATGAAGTGTGTGTGTGTGTGTGTCAGCCTCTCAGAGTGTCAGTAAAGCTGCTGCCGGTGCTGCTGGATTGGGTTGTTGATGCTTCATTGATGGAGAACAGAGACGAACTGAAGATCAGAGCTGCTCCACCAACATCACTGCAGGACAGATGCACAAAGGTCTGTCACACACACACATATATATGCACACACAAACAGACACATACATACGCGTACACACACATATATAAAAATATATACTCTCACCGGCCACTTTATTAGGTACACCTGTCCAACTGCTTGTTAACGCAAATGTCTAATCAGTCAATCACAGGGCAGCAGCTCACTGCATTTAGGCATGTAGACATGGTCAAGAGGATCTGCTGCAGGTCAGAGCGAGCATCAGAATGGGGAAGAAAGGGGATTTAAGAGACTTTGAACGTGGCATGATTGTTGCTGCCAGACAGGCTGCTCTGAGTATTTCAGAAACTGCTGATCTACTGGGATTTTCACGCACAACCATCTCTAGGCTTTACAGAGAATGCTCCAACAAAGAGGAAATATCCAGTGAGCGGCAGTTCTGTGGGCGCAAATGCCTTGTTGATGAGGTCAGAGGTCAGAGGAGAATGGCCAGACTGGTTCCAGCTGATAGAAAGGCAACAGTAACTCAAATAAGCACTCGTTACAACCGAGCTCTGCAGAAGAGCATCTCTGAACACACAACACGGCCAACCTTGAGGCGGATGGGCTACAGCAGCAGAAGAGCACACCGGGTGCCGCTCCTGTCAGCTAAGAACAGGAAACTGAGGCTACAATTCACACAGACTCACCAAAACTGGACAATAGAAGATTGGAGAAACGTTGCTGCTCTGATGAGTCTCCATTTCTGCTGACACATTCGGATGCTCGGCTCACAATTTGGCCTCAACAACATGAAAGCATGGATCATCCTGCCTTGTGTCAGCGGTTCAGGCTGGTGGTGGTGGTGTAATGGTGTGGGGGAGATTTTCTTTGGGTCCATTAGTACCAATTGAGCATCAACGCCACAGCCTACCTGAGTATTGCTGCTGACCATGTCCATCCCTTTATGAGCACAGTGTCTCCATCTTCTGATGGCTACTTCCAGCAGGTGAAATCCAACCTGGTACTAGCAAGGTGTACCTAATAAAGTGGCCGTTGAGTGTATATACAAATGTACATGCATGTATACACGCATATGAACACACATCTGTGAACACATACGTACTTGTACATACATGCATGCGTACGTACACAAAGACACTCGCACACAAACATACTCACACACACATACTTGTACACACACTCACTGGATTTCATGAAAGCATGTTCAGATCACATCAAGCCTATTAAAGCCCATAATCATACACTGATCAGCCTTGTGACACAGTGATTGAACCGTGAACAGTGAGAGTAGATCTGTGGATATCAGTGCTGTTCTTCATCTAACACTCGTTTGGCCTCTACAGCTGATCCTCATATCTGACATGCCTCCATACAGCACTGTTATTAACTGGAGGAGTTGTGTTCAGTGCTGTAATGAGCTGACAGCAACAGGGAACAGCTGGGCTTTATTTACTAGCATTAACCCTGATTAACACACACACACGCGCAGTGCTGGTTGCAGTGATTGTGACTGATGGCATTACACTGTAAATGTTGTGGTTGATTTCTGATTACTGATGTGGAAACTTCTGCTCTTCATCAATGTACACAGTTCAGCTGCTCTGTGTGTGTGTGTGTGTGTGTGTGTGTGTGTGTGTGTGTGTGTGTGTGTGTGTGTGCGCGTGTGAAAGAAAGAATGTATAGGCAAGGCAAGGCAAGGCAAGTTTATTTATATAGCACATTTCATACACAATGGCAATTCAAAGTGCTTTACATAAAGAAGAATAAAAGAAACAAGTAAAATAAAAATAAAAACAAATAATAAAAATGCATAAAAACAAAACAAAACATAAAAACAGGTAAAATGTGATATAAAGAATGAAGAAGAAGAGAAAAACATGATAGTGCAATCTGTCGGACGCAGCACAGTGCTCATTCAGTAAAGGCACAGCTAAACAGATGTGTTTTCAGTCTTGATTTGAATGTGCCTAATGTTGGAGCACATCTGATCATTTCTGGAAGCTGATTCCAGCAGCGAGGGGCATAGTGGCTAAAAGCCGATTCACCCTGCTTTGACTGAACTCTTGGAACTTCTAGTTTATATGATCCTAAAGATCTGAGTGATCTGTTAGGTTTGTATTCAGTGAGCATATCTGATATGTATTTAGGTCCTAGGCCATTTAGTGATTTATAGACCAGTAATAATACTTTAAAATCTATTCTGAATGTAACTGGCAGCCAGTGTAAAGACCTGAGGACAGGTGTGATGTGCTCTGATTTTCTGGTTCTGGTTAGAATTCTGGCTGCAGCGTTCTGGATGAGCTGCAACTGTCTGACTGTCTTTTTAGGAAGACCAGTGAGGAGTCCATTACAGTAATCCACCCTGCTGCTGATAAAAGCATGAACAAGTTTCTCTAAATCTTCACTAGAAACAAAGCATCTGATTCTTGCTATGTTTTTGAGATGATAGTATGCTGATTTACTGACTGCTTTGACATGACTGTTGAAACTCAGATCTGACTCCAGAGTCACACCAAGATTCTTGACCTTATTTTTTGTCATTTGACCTTTAGTGCCAAGGTACGCATTTACCTTGAGAACCTCATCTTTGTTTCCAAACACAATAATTTCAGTTTTCTCTTTGTTTAACTGAAGAAAGTTTTGGCACATCCAATTGCTCACTTCATCGATGCACTGGCAGAGGGTGTCAATGGGGCTGTAGTCATTAGGCTGTAAGGCTAGGTAGATCTGAGTGTCATCAGCATAGCTGTGGTAGGAGATTTGGTTCTTTCTCATTATTTGGCTCAGAGGAAGCATGTAAAGGTTGAACAGGAGAGGTGCCAGAATCGAGCCTTGTGGGACTCCACACGTCATGGGTGTCCACCTCGACCTATGGTCACCTATACTGACATGGTAACCTCTACCTTCTAGGTAAGATCTAAACCATTTGAGGACCGTGCCAGATAGCCCAACCCAGTTTTCCAGCCTATCCAGAAGTATGCTGTGATCGACAGTGTCAAATGCAGCACTGAGATCCAGCAATACCAGCACTGTTATTTTACCTGAATCTGTGTTTAGACGTATATCATTGATTATCTTTATAAGAGCGCTCTCTGTACTGTGATGTGCTCTGAACCCCGATTGAAAATTGTCTAAACACCCCCTGAAGTTTAAGAACTTGTTGACCTGGTTAAAAACAACTTTTTCAATGATTTTGCCAATGAAAGGGAGATTTGAGATTGGCCTGTAATTGCTCAATAGGGTGTTATCCAGGTTGCTCTTCTTCAAGAGGGGTTTAACAACTGCAGTTTTAAGTGAGGTTGGAAAAATCCCTGATAGAAATGAAGCATTTACCACTTTTAGAAGATCCATTTCTAAACAGGTAAACACCGTTTTGAAGAATGATGTGGGGAGCGTGTCAAGACTGCAGGTTGATGTTTTCATAACTTGCACAGTCTCTTCTAAGATTTTGCTTTTAATTGCCATGAAATCAGACATAATGTCTGATTTCTTAAGTTGTGGTTGAGCTTGTTTGATATCGACACAACTTGGCTGATTGGATGAGCTGATTGCCTTTCTGATATTATTGATCTTATCAGTGAAGAAATGAGCAAACTCATTACATTTGCTTTCAGAGAGGAGCTCACTTGGAATCTGACTGGGGGGGTTTGTGAGTCTCTCTATCGTTGCAAAGAGTGTACGAGCATTATTTAAGTTGCTGTTTATAAGGCTTGAAAAGAAAGTCTGTCTAGCAGTGTTTAGTTCCATATTAAAGGCATGAAGACTGTCTTTATAGATGTTATAATGGACTACTAGTTTCGTCTTTCTCCACATACGCTCAGCTTTTCTGCACTGTCTTTTCATCATTTGTACTCTCGGTGACCTTGTCCAAGATCCCTTTTGCCTGCCAGTCATCTTCTTGACTTTAACAGGAGCGATGTCATTTATGACATTCTCAATTTTAGAATTGAACAAATCAAGGAGAGAATCAACAGAATCTGCAGATATACTTGGTGCTAGCGATATGGTCTTCATAAACTGCTCACTGGTGTTCTCATTTATGCATCTCTTTCTGACAGAGACAGATCTGTCTTTAATAGCTGGAGTGATCAATATATCAAAAAAGATACAGAAATGATCAGATAGTGCCACATCCTTAACAACAGTTGATGAAATGTGTAAACCCTTAGATATAAGTAGATCAAGAGTGTGTCCACGATTGTGTGTGGGTCCTTGAACATGCTGAGTCAGATCAAAAGTGTTAAAAACAGTCATCAGTTCTTTTACAGCATTGATTTCTGGATTATCAATGTGAATATTAAAATCCCCAGCAATACTAAAATAATCAAATTCAGAGGTTACTATTGATAACAGCTCTGTAAAATCCTCAATAAAAGCTGGAGAATATTTTGGAGGTCTGTAGATAATGATCAGTAAGATGCGTGGAGCACCTTTTAGTGCTATACTCAGATATTCAAAAGACAGATAGTCACCAAATGACACTTGTTTACACTCATACACATCTTTAAACAGGGCAGCGATGCCTCCACCTCTCCTATTAGCTCTGCAAACACTCAAAAAGTCAAAGTTTAAAGGAGCTGCTTCATTCAGAACTGCTGCGCTACAACTGTCATCTAGCCAAGTTTCAGTTAAAAGCATAAAATCAAGGCAATTTGTGTTGATAAAATCATTGACTAAAAGTGACTTATTATTGAGTGATCTGATGTTTAAAAGCGCTAACTTAACAGTTTTAGCTGTTTTTTCTATAGTAGTCTCAGATCTACATTTAATAGACACCAGATTTGAATGATTTGCTAAACGGCCTGATGAAGTCTTTGGTTTTCTGTCACTTAACACAACACATATCTGCTTATAGAAAGCTATAGACACACTGGGTTCCTGCTTGTTCTGAAAACATTTGATAAAGACACTGTTATCTAAGCAGGCCCCCGAGACACATCACAGAGAGCTCTTGTGTTCACCAGCTGAAGATGGGGCGTTGTTGTTTGGGCCCTGGCGGTGTGATCGGAGGGCTCTTCCAGGTGGGCTCATAGGTGGTTGTGGAGCAGGCCGCTTTTTGGTTGGTAACTGGGGGCTTGCGGCAATGGAGTGTGAAAGTTTAGTTCCAGCACACACCAGTTCCTCCATCTTTTTTGAAAAACCCAAGAGTGGTGAACATTGTGACAATGAGAACGTGTCCGGTGACAGAGGCTGTGCATCTGGAGATTCTGTCTGCAGAAATATGTTTTCCTGAGGATCATTTTTGAGTGACGAGACTTGATGCTGTTCTGATGCGTCACAGTCTGCCTGTGTTGAGCAGAGGGCAACTGATAGTGTCTCTATCAACATTGGGTGTTTTGGCTGTGTGGCATTATCACTGTCCTTGGGTGATTCGTCAGCCACAAGTCCACTCAGGAGCTGATTTGAGGTCCTGTGGTCATCCGGACATTTGCTAGGTGTGTGTTTGCAATTCAGTTCAGTGGCATACACAGCTGATGGATGATTGAGGGAGAAAAAAATATTGTCCTTTAGCACCTTTGCACCAAGCTTGTTTGGATGAAGGCCGTCTGATGTAAACAGCTGTCTTTGGTTCCAGAAGAGATTGAAGTTGTCGATGAAATTCAGTCCTTTCTTGTTACATGTTTTCTGTAGCCATACATTTAGACCAAGAAGCCGTGAAAACATATTTGTCCCTCTTGCAGGGAGTGGTCCACTTATGAACGCCTGAACCTTCAATCTTTCAGCTGTTTCCAAGAGCTCACAGAAATCTTTCTTGAGCAGTTCTGACTGTTCTTTCCGAATATCATTCTTCCCCACATGGATGATAATCCGTTTTGCCGACTTGTGCTTTTTCAGAATTTCCTCAAGCTCTTTGTTTACATCAGAAACTGTTGCATGAGGAAAGCAGTATGTCATTGTAGATCTGCTCCTGAAATTCTTGATTATTGAATCTCCTATGACTAGTGTTCTTATCTCAGGTGCGATCGGAGCAGAATGCTATAGTAAGATATAATGTACACTAGGGCAGGGGCACCGCTGGCTGCCACAGACACTATAACAACTGTGAAGCCCGGGTGGTGGGGTCCCCCAATAACATCTCTGGGGAACCCCAAAATGCATGGGCCCTTAGAATCCTCTTAACCAGCCTCTGCTGCTGTGTCCAGGTTCTGCCTCTGCTGGTGGAGCAGCTTCATCATCAGGCTGCAGTGATGGAGGCGCCGCTGCTGTTAGCAATACTGCGCTGCATCTACTGCAGTCTGCTGCATCTGGAGCGCAGCACACAGGTAACACACATGCCGCAGACACAAAGCCTTGACAGACATGCTACAGACATTCCAGTCCACAAACATGACAGGGCTCAGACACGACATGCCATAAACACAACACAACACATCACAGACACAACACACCATAAACGACACACCACAGACACGACATGCCAAAGACATGACAAGCCACAGACACAACATACTAGAGACATGACACGACATGCCAAAGAGATGATGTTAGACATGTGTTGAAAATAATTGTGTTTATAATATCCCTATAATTGAGCTCAGTGTCGTGTGTGTGTGTGTGTGTCCTCCAGCATGTCCTCCTGACCTCCACACTGAGGCGTCTGTGTGAAGAGCTGTGTCGTGGATCAGGAGACGGCGGCCGCTTGCGGCTCTGTCCACTGTTCAAGAGCTCCTGTCTGCACACACGCTTCCTGAGCAGCCTCATCATCAGCAAAACCAGCAGCCAGGGTGAGCGCAGCTGTGTGTGCGCGTGTGTGTGTGTGTCAGCAGAGGGCAGTGTTTCTCATCCTCCAGACTCTGCTGTGTTCCTGTACTTCTGCCCTTCATCATGAAGCTGATGTTTTCCTCTTTTAAATCCTCAGAGAGTCACTCTCTCGTTAATAATCCACCTGATGATGGAAAACCAGGACAATTCCAGCACAGAAATCAGTCAATCGCTGGAGTGTGTGTGTGTGTGTGTGTGCAGTCAGTTTTTAAATAGTCTGTGCTTCTCTGAGTGTGTTGTTGGCATCAGCCTGTGTATGTGTGTGCTTTATTCATCATTTATGAATCATGTGTCTTCATCTGGTATTTGGTGTGTGTGTGTGTGCCTATGTGTGTGTGTGTGTGTGTGTGTGAAACTGAGCAGAACTAACAGTGAGATCAGCACACTCTCATTCACTGCTCATTAACACACAGCATTTGAGGAACTTCATTCACTTGTTTTTCGGCTTAGTCCCTTTATTAATCTGAGTTCGCCACAGTGCAATGAACCGCCAACTTATCCAGCATATGTTGTTTACGCAGCGGATGCCCTTTCAGCTGCAACCCATCTCTGGGAAACATCTATACACGCTCATTTACACTCATACACTACGACGGCCTACCCAGTTCACCTGTACCGCATGTGTTTGGACTGTGGGGGTTTTGATTCGGTCAGCTCACATTGCTAGTTTTGTGCATCTGTGCATGTGGTTGAGAACAAAAACAATAGTTCGCCCTTGTAATCTTTCATTAACATCTGGAAATGCACTTCCTGTTTGTTTTCAGATAAATTCTCAGATTTCCTTTGTCTGAGGTAATGGGCGGGGCTAACACACGTAACCACGCCCCTCCAGCTGTCAGTTTTGATAACAGACAGTAATGGTGAGGAGGAGGAGTCTGCTAGGCTGTAATAACTCTCCCCAAACCCTTTTCCACATGTCTCTAAATGAAACGCCTACTTTACTACATCCAATCAGCTCACAGTAGAACAATCAAGCCACGCCCACTGTTTGCTCACTTGATATTTAGTATCTTTAGGAACTGCGTCTAATACAGAAAAAAATGGTTTCAGCTTCCAGTTCATGCGGACTTTAAGGCTTTGATCACACCGAACAAGTATGATTAAATGATACACATCTTGATTCAGTGGTTGCCTAGCAACATAAAAAGGACAGCACACATCTTTATTTCTCGTCAACAAAAAAAAGGCAGTGTGGTGCGCCTCGTGATCTCAGAAGGGATACAGCTGTGGATACTAACATAAATATAGCATATGTATACTCAATCATTCATTCATTTTCTTTTCGGCTTAGCCCCTTCATTAATACAGGGTCGCCACAGTGGAATGAACCGCCAACTTATCCAGCAAGTTTTTACGCAGCGGATGCCCTTACAGCTGCAACCCATCTCTGGGAAACATCTACACACACATTCACTCACACACACTCATACACTATGGACAATTTAGCCTACCCAATTCACCTGTAGAGCATGTGTTTGGACTGTGGGGGAAACCGGAGCACCCGGAGGAAACCCACGCGAGTGCAGGGAGAACATGCAAACTCCACACAGAAACGCCAACTGACCCAGCTGAGGCTCGAACCAGCAACCTTATTGTTGTGAGGCGACAGCACTACCTACTGCGCCACTGCTTCGCCCCGTATGTATACTGCACACCAATAATATTTTACAGTACTGTGAGGGTTGGGTTTAGGGCTAAAGTAGGGGGGGACATTAATAAATACAATTAATGGATCATTTAATAATTTTAATAGTGTATAATTACTAGATTCCCAGAGATGGGCTGCGGCTGGAAAGAAATCTGCTGTGTAAAAACTTGCTGGATAAGTTGGCGGTTCATTCCGCTGTGGCGACCCCGGATTAAAAAAGGGACTAAGCTGACAAGAAAATGAATGAATGAATGAATGAATGAATAATTACTAGGGCTGTGCAAAAATATCGATGTATCAAACTATCGCGATAATTTCTTTCACGATAATGTATCGATAGTTCAACCCGAAGTATCGATTCAAGTTGGGCCAAACACCCTCTTTCTTTGCTCTAGTAGATGTCGCTAACTTGCAATCATCAAAACGCTAAATAGTATGGAATCAGATGTAAGCAAAGTGAGCATGGTGGAAAGCTTCCGTCTGCCTTGCAGAGTTACTGAAAACTGCATAGGAGGAATGGGACATCAATTGGAAGGACCTGTCGTTGTAACAGACAATGCATCAAACATGACCATGGCAGCACAGCTGGCCGGCATGTTGCATGTAAAATGTTTCATGCATGCCATTAATTTACCTGTGCGACCAATTTTCACAGCAAAATGTTCACAATGCTGTCAGTCGCACTGC
The DNA here is from genome assembly GCF_052040795.2 of Danio rerio. NCBI lineage: Eukaryota > Metazoa > Chordata > Actinopteri > Cypriniformes > Danionidae > Danio > Danio rerio. Next base: position 58,597,835 of record NC_141029.1, on the reverse strand, counting down.
AGTTTCTAATAGTTTACCGAATATTAGAGCACTGTGTTCCAGTTTTGTTTACTTGATGCATTTAAAAAATTTTTTTACTTGCTTTAGTTTTATAAATTATTTCATTTATATGTGACTTTAGTGGCATATTCATTTTAGTTCAGTGATTAATAACAATATGCATTTAATACAGTGAGTTCTCTGTTCAATCACACTGTGCAGTTCTAATGAATTTAAATGGATCGAAAATAAATTGGAATTGGAATTATAATTCGTCTTCTGACTTTATCAATTTGTCAACATAACATGACACACATACTAATACAAACTATTGCAATATATCACAATATTTATTGTATTGCAATATATATTGTATCGTGACCCATGTATCGAGATATGTATCATATCGTGAGGCCCTTGCAAATTCACAGCCCTAAAACTTACTGTAACTTTAAGGATTTGGTTTAGGGTTGGGGTGGGGGTAGACAATAAAATACAATTATTGTGTAATTTAATAAATAATATGAACAATAGTTTGTATAATTACTGATTTGACATTACTGTGAGGGTTGGGATAGGGATAAATGTTAATAAAATACAATTTAATTGGTCATTTAATACATAATATAAATAATACTCAATATATTTACTGTTTCTACTTTACTGTGAGGTTTAGGGTAGGGGTAGATGTTAATAAAACACAATTATAATGGGTAATTTACTAAATAATATAATTATTGTTAACTTCCAGGCACAGCTGTATCCCTTCTAGAAATAACCCTATATCTTCTACCCCTATAACCCTGTATCCTGTTGTTCTTCCTCTTCATCTTCTTCCTCTTCTTGTTGTGTGCTGCAGTGGATGTTCTGGCTCAGGCTGTGGACGTGTTGTCCTCTGCGGTTCGCACTGATGAAGGACAGATGCTGTTCCTGGAGTACCAGGCTCTGCCGGTGGTTCTGGCTCTGCTGAGAGCTGGTGGTCCTGGGCTGCTGGCTCCATCTGTGGACGTCCTGATGCAGATGAGTGCAGAATCACGTGAGAAACTCAGATACTACTGTAAACCTTTAATCTACTGTTAAAAGCAGAATATCTCATCCTCTCTAGACATTTAATTCATTTAAAAATATTTTTCAAATGATGTTCGGGTAATCTGTACAGGACTTCCTAATGCTTTTACTGCTTTTTTATTTTTAACCCCCTTAGGAAATGATGTTTTGGATTGTCTGCAGAAGTTTAAATGTCACTTTAAGCTGTATACTAGTGTCTTGAAGAATATCTACAGTAGTCTAATATTATGTGCTGTCATCATGACAAAGAGAAAATAAATCAGTTATTAGAGATGAGTTATTAACACTGTTATGTTTAGAAATGTGTTGAAATATTTGCAAAATAATAATAATTTCACAGGAGGGCCAATAAGTTTGCCTTAAACTTTGTGTTTACCTATTATAATTTGTTATTAGTTATTATTTATATTTATTTAAAATTATTTTGCATCATATTTCATAGATGTTTATTTAATGTAATATATGAAATATCATTAATATATAGAATATCATTAATATACTAATATATACACTCACCGGCCACTTTATTAGGTACACCTTACTAGTGCCGGGTCGGACCCCTTTTGCCTTCAGATCTGTCTTAATCCTTGGTGTTGTAGATTCAGCAAGCTACTGGAAAATTCCTCAGAGATTTTGCTCCATATTGTCATGATAGCATCACACAGTTGCTGCAGATTTGTCGGCTGCACATCCATGATGCCAATCTCCCGTTCCACCACATCCCAAAGCTGCTCTATTGGATTGAGCTCTGGTGACTGTGGAGGCCATTTGAGTACAGTGAACTCATCGTCATGTTCAAGAAAGCAGTCTGAGATGATTGAGCTTTATGACATGCTGCGTTATCCTGCTGGAAGTAGCCATCAGAAGATGGAGACACTGTGCTCATAAAGGGATGGACATGGTCAGCAGCAATACTCAGGTAGGCTGTGGCGTTGATGCTCAATTGGTACTAATGGACCCAAAGAAAATCTCCCCCACACCATTACACCACCACCACCAGCCTGAACCGCTGATACAAGGCAGGATGATCCATGCTTTCATGTTGTCTGAGCCGAGCATCCGAATGTGTCAGCAGAAATGGAGACTCATCAGAGCAGCAACGTTTCTCCAATCTTCTATTGTCCAGTTTTGGTGAGTCTGTGTGAATTGTAGCCTCAGTTTCCTGTTCTTAGCTGACAGGAGCGGCACCCGGTGTGCTCTTCTGCTGCTGTAGCCCATCCGCCTCAAGGTTGGCCGTGTTGTGTGTTCAGAGATGCAATTCTGCAGAGCTCGGTTGTAACGAGTGCTTATTTGAGTTACTGTTGCCTTTCTATCAGCTGGAACCAGTCTGGCCATTCTCCTCTGACCTCTGACCTCATCAACAAGGCATTTGCGCCCACAGAGCTGCCGCTCACTGGATATTTCCTCTTTGTCGGAGCATTCTCTGTAAACCCTAGAGATGGTTGTGCGTGAAAATCCCAGTAGATCAGCAGTTTCTGAAATACTCAGAGCAGCCCGTCTGGCAGCAACAACCATGCCACGTTCAAAGTCTCTTAAATCCCCTTTCTTCCCCATTCTGATGCTCACTCTGAATTGCAGCAGATCCTCTTGAGCATGTCTACATGCTGAAATGTAGATGCCTAACTGTCTACATGCCTAAATTGCATTAATGAGCAGTTGGACAGGTGTACCTAATAAAGTGGCCTGTGAGTGTAGAGATATTGCATTACATTTATACTTAATTTTATTTGTTTTTTTTACATTTTGGTTGGCATTATTTAATGTTATTAATTTAATATTTAGGTTTGGAGTTTAATTTAATATTCATAGTAATGTTAACAAACTTTCAGTTTTATTTAATTTATTAATGTTTTTATTTCAGTAAATGCATTTAATTGGTTGATTATCTGGATATTTATTGCTGCGTTTATTTAGACGGTTGTAATGTTTCGTGTGCAGTATTATCACTCAGGCTGGTGTAAAGCGTGTGTTGACTTCAGCAGGTTTATTTGATTCCGTCACGGCCGTTAATAATGGCTGTAATTAAATCCTCATTAGTGTAATGAAGTGTTCGCTCAGCGCAGTAAATGAAGCATTCCTGTGTCCTCATTATCGCCAGCGCTTTACGACATGGCTTACACACACTTTATACACACACACTTTATACACACACACTGAACACACACTTTATACACACACACTTTATACACACACACTGAACACACACTTTATACACACACACTGAACACTTTTAAAGCACACACACTGAACACACATTTTTAAAGCACACACTAAACAAACACTTTATACACACACACTGAACACTTAAAGCACACACACTAAACACACACTCTTTATACACACACACTCTAATCACACACATTTTATACACTCACACAGAACACACACTTTATATACACACACACTGAACGCACACATTTTATACACACACACACACACGCTGAACACTTTTAAAGCACACACACTGAACACACACTTTATACACACACACACACACACACACTTTATACACCACACACACACACACACTTTATACACCACACACACACACTGAACACACACTTTATACACACACACACACTTTATACACCACACACACACACACTGAACACACAGTTTATAAACACACACACACACACACTTTATACACCACACACACACACTGAACACACACTTTATACACACACACTTTATACACACACTGAACACACATTTTTAAAGCACACACTAAACAAACACTTTATACACACACACTGAACACTTAAAGCACACACACTAAACACACACTCTTTATACACACACACTCTAATCACACACATTTTATACACTCACACAGAACACACAGTTTATATACACACACACTGAACGCACACATTTTATACACACACACACACACGCTGAACACTTTTAAAGCACACACACTGAACACACACTTTATACACACACACACACACACACACTTTATACACCACACACACACACACACTTTATACACCACACACACACACTGAACACACACTTTATACACACACACACACTTTATACACCACACACACACACTGAACACACAGTTTATAAACACACACACACACACACACACACACACTTTATACACCACACACACACACTGAACACACACTTTATATACACACACACACACACACACACACACTTTATACACCACACACACACACTGAATACACACTTTATACACACACACTTTATACACACACACACACACACAAACAATCTGAACACTTTTAAAGCACAAACACTGAACACATACTTTATACACAAACACTGAACACACCTTATGCACACACACTGAACACACACTTTTTACACACACACTTTATACACACACTGAACACACACTTTATACACACACACTTTATACACACACACTTTATACACACACTGAACACACACTTTATACACACACTTTATACACACACTGAACACACACTTTATACACACACACTTTATACACACACTGAACACACATTTTTAAAGCACACACTAAACAAACACTTTATACACACACACTGAACACTTAAAGCACACACACTAAACACACACTCTTTATACACACACACTCTAATCACACACATTTTATACACTCACACAGAACACACACTTTATATACACACACACTGAACGCACACATTTTATACACACACACACACTGAACACTTTTAAAGCACACACAATGAACACACACTTTATACACACACACACACACACACACACACTTTATACACCACACACACACTTTATACACCACACACACACACTGAACACACACTTTATACACACACACACACACACACTTTATACACCACACACACACACTGAACACACAGTTTATAAACACACACACACACACACACACACTTTATACACCACACACACACACTGAACACACACTTTATATACACACACACACACACACACACACACACACACACACACACACTTTATACACCACACACACACACTGAACACACACTTTATACACACACACTTTATACACACACACACACACACACACACACACACACACAATCTGAACACTTTTAAAGCACAAACACTGAACACATACTTTATACACAAACACTGAACACACCTTATGCACACACACTGAACACACACTTTTTACACACACACTTTATACACACACTGAACACACACTTTATACACACACACTTTATACACACACACTTTATACACACACTGAACACACACTTTATACACACACACTTTATACACACACTGAACACACACTTTATACACACACACTTTATACACACACACTTTATACACACACTGAACACACACTTTATACACACACACTTTATACACACACTGAACACACACTTTATACACACACACACACACACACACACACACACACACACACACACACACTTTATACACCACACACACACACTGAACACACACTTTATACACACACACTTTATACACACACACACACACACACACACACACACACACAATCTGAACACTTTTAAAGCACAAACACTGAACACATACTTTATACACAAACACTGAACACACCTTATGCACACACACTGAACACACACTTTTTACACACACACTTTATACACACACTGAACACACACTTTATACACACACACTTTATACACACACACTTTATACACACACTGAACACACACTTTATACACACACACTTTATACACACACTGAACACACACTTTATACACACACACTTTATACACACACACTTTATACACACACTGAACACACACTTTATACACACACTTTATACACACACTGAACACACACTTTATACGCACACACTGAACACACACTTTGTACACACACTGAACACACACTTTATACACACACACTGAACACACAATATATACACACACACACACTGAACACTTTTAAAACACACAATGAACACACACTTTATAAACACACTGAACACACAATTTATATACACACACATACACACACTGAACACTTAAAACACACACTGAACACACTTTATACACACACACTTTACACACACACTTTACACACACACTGAACACACAATTTATATACACACACACACACACACACACACACACACACACACTGAACACTTTTAAAACACACAATGAACACACACTTTATAAACACACTGAACACACAATTTATATACACACACATACACACACTGAACACTTAAAACACACACTGAACACACTTTATACACACACACTTTACACACACACTTTACACACACACTGAACACACAATTTATATACACACACACACACACACACACACACACACTGAACACTTTTAAAACACTGAACACACACTTTACACACACACTGAACACACACTTTATACACACACACTGAACACTTTAAAACACACACATGCTATAAAAACACACACTTTCCACAATCCTCCCCCTGTAAACTCTGCAACAGCTGGAGCTCAGCGTTTATAAAGTGTGTGTTCAGTGTGAGTTTATTAAGTGTGTGTTTAGTTTGAGTTTATAAAGTGTGTGTTCTAACTGGAGCGCAGTTCCCATGTGTTTGAGTGTGTGTGAGTGTGTGTGTGTGTGTGTTTTGCTATAATGTGCTCCATATGTCCCTGAACTGATCCTAAATCAGCTGCAGTCTGAAAGACTGAGATCAGACTCACAGTAAACCACTGACCTACACACACACACACACACTATTTAACACTAACCCTCGTGTGTCCTCAGCGCTGCTGCCGCTGTTCCTGGATCAGTGCAGCACGGAGGGTTTCTTCCGCTGTGTGTCTCAGGTCCTCCGTAACCCTCGTCTGGAGCCGCCGCTGCTGGAGAAGATGCTCATGATCCTCCAGAAGCTCTCCTGCATCCGGTCAGTGTGTCTTCATCATCATTATCATCATCATCATCATCATCAGACTACAGTGGCTGAGAGGGGTCACTTTACACTAGTCATCTAGCAGACTGACAGTAGAGGAGGCATTCAGTGATTCAACAAGAAGAGGCAACACACTTGCATTGATGGTGAAACGCATAGAGAAACAGATAAAAATATGTGAAAAACTTTAGATGCTGAGCAGCAGAACAGGCTTGTGTAAGGCTCCAGTAAGTCATCAGATGTTCACAAGCATAAAGAGATCATGTTCAGAACCGGTGTGGAGCTGCTGATGCTCATGATTATGGAGGATGGGCTTCAGATTGTGCATGTAAACAGAGCAGAAACACTCCTGCTGTCAGTCTGGATGAAGAGAGCTGAAGGTTGTGTGTGTGTGTGTGTGTGTGTGTGTGTGTGTGTTCTGGAGGTCAGCTGTTGTGCAGATACACTGATTTGGTGTTTGTTTTTCAGGAAGAACAAGCGTCTGTTTGAAGCGGCGTCACTGCACTTGTTCCTGCAGGAGATGCACAGAACCACCGACCGCGGTCAAGCCTTCATCAGCATGAACCTGAGCTCCATTCTGCTCAATCTGGGCATGCTCACACGCTCATAACACACTTAAAACATGCTTAAAGCATGAAAAAACACACACTTCAAAACATACACAAACATGCTGATAATGTGCTCATCAACACTGTGTCATGCAGCTCTGTGCCTGGAATGTTTTTATTTATATTTGTATGAAATTTAATCATGTCTGTTTATATTTAATAAATGCAAAGTTGCCTCAACAGAAATATATCTCTAGTGTGGGTTTGACTATTTGTTAATATTATCTCCAAGTGTGTTTGTGTATATTTGTGATTGATTAGGTCGGAAGATGACATGATGAATCCACCCAAAATCAGAACTCACAGCCTCAAAATACTGAACTAATCTTTACTGCTGTAGTGCTTTTGACAATGTCCAAGCAGCTTAAATGACCTTCTGTCAGTTCTCCAGTGACCTTCTGTCAGTCCTCCAGTGTCCTTCTGTCAGTTCTCCAGTGACCTTCTGTCAGTTCTCCAGTGACCTTCTGTCAGTTCTCCAGTGACCTTCTGTCAGTTCTCCAGTGACCTTCTGTCGGTTCTCCAGTGTCCTTCTGTTGGTTCTCCAGTGTCCTTCTGTCAGTCCTCCAGTGTCCTTCTGTCAGTTCTCCAGTGTCTTTCTGTCAGTTCTCCAGTGTCCTTCTGTCAGTTTTCCAGTGTCTTTCTGTCAGTTCTCCAGTGTCCTTCTGTCAGTCCTCCAGTGTCTTTCTGTCAGTTCTCCAGTGTCTTTCTGTCAGTTCTCCAGTGTCCTTCTGTCAGTTTTCCAGTGTCTTTCTGTCAGTTCTCCAGTGTCTTTCTGTCAGTTTTCCAGTGTCCTTCTGTCAGTTCTCCAGTGTCTTTCTGTCAGTTCTCCAGTGTCCTTCTGTCAGTTTTCCAGTGTCTTTCTGTCAGTTCTCCAGTGTCCTTCTGTCAGTTCTCCAGTGTCTTTCTGTCAGTTTTCCAGTGTCTTTCTGTCAGTTCTCCAGTGTCCTTCTGTCAGTTCTCCAGTGTCTTTCTGTCAGTTCTCCAGTGTCCTTCTGTCAGTTCTCCAGTGTCCTTCTGTCAGTTCTCCAGTGTCTTTCTGTCAGTTCTCCAGTGTCCTTCTGTCAGTTCTCCAGTGTCTTTCTGTCAGTTCTCCAGTGTCCTTCTGTCAGTTCTCCAGTGTCTTTCTGTCAGTTCTCCAGTGTCCTTCTGTCAGTTCTCCAGTGTCTTTCTGTCAGTTTTCCAGTGTCCTTCTGTCAGTTCTCCAGTGTCCTTCTGTCAGTTCTCCAGTGTCTTTCTGTCAGTTCTCCAGTGTCCTTCTGTCAGTTTTCCAGTGTCCTTCTGTCAGTCCTCCAGTGTCTTTCTGTCAGTTCTCCAGTGTCCTTCTGTCAGTTTTCCAGTGTCCTTCTGTCAGTCCTCCAGTGTCCTTTTGTCAGTTTTCCAGTGTCCTTCTGTCAGTCCTCCAGTGTCCTTCTGTCAGTTTTCCAGTGTCCTTCTGTCAGTCCTCCAGTGTCTTTCTGTCAGTTCTCCAGTGTCCTTCTGTCAGTTCTCCAGTGTCCTTCTGTCAGTTCTCCAGTGTCCTTCTGTCAGTTCTCCAGTGTCCTTCTGTCAGTTCTCCAGTGTCTTTCTGTCAGTTCTCCAGTGTCTTTCTGTCAGTTCTCCAGTGTCTTTCTGTCAGTTCTCCAGTGTCCTTCTGTCAGTTCTCCAGTGTCCTTCTGTCAGTTCTCCAGTGTCTTTCTGTCAGTTCTCCAGTGTCCTTCTGTCAGTCCTCCAGTGTCCTTCTGTCAGTTCTCCAGTGTCCTTCTGTCAGTTCTCCAGTGTCCTTCTGTCAGTTCTCCAGTGTCCTTCTGTCAGTCCTCCAGTGTCTTTCTGTCAGTCCTCCAGTGTCTTTCTGTCAGTTCTCCAGTGTCCTTCTGTCAGTTCTCCAGTGTCCTTCTGTCAGTTCTCCAGTGTCCTTCTGTCAGTCCTCCAGTGTCTTTCTGTCAGTTCTCCAGTGTCCTTCTGTCAGTCCTCCAGTGTCCTTCTGTCAGTTCTCCAGTGTCCTTCTGTCAGTTCTCCAGTGTCTTTCTGTCAGTTCTCCAGTGTCCTTCTGTCAGTTTTCCAGTGTCCTTCTGTCAGTCCTCCAGTGTCCTTCTGTCGGTTCTCCAGTGTCCTTCTGTCAGTCCTCCAGTGTCCTTCTGTCAGTTTTCCAGTGTCCTTCTGTCAGTCCTCCAGTGTCTTTCTGTCGGTTCTCCAGTGTCCTTCTGTCAGTTCTCTAGTGTCCTTCTGTCAGTTTTCCAGTGTCTTTCTGTCAGTTCTCCAGTGTCCTTCTGTCAGTTCTCCAGTGTCCTTCTGTCAGTCCTCCAGTGTCCTTCTGTCAGTTCTCCAGTGTCCTTCTGTCAGTCCTCCAGTGTCCTTCTGTCAGTTTTCCAGTGTCCTTCTGTCAGTCCTCCAGTGTCCTTCTGTCAGTTCTCCAGTGTCTTTCTGTCAGTTCTCCAGTGTCTTTCTGTCAGTTCTCCAGTGTCCTTCTGTCAGTTCTCCAGTGTCTTTCTGTCAGTTCTCCAGTGTCCTTCTGTCAGTCCTCCAGTGTCCTTCTGTCAGTTTTCCAGTGTCCTTCTGTCAGTCCTCCAGTGTCCTTCTGTCAGTCCTCCAGTGTCCTTCTGTCAGTTTTCCAGTGTCCTTCTGTCAGTTCTCCAGTGTCTTTCTGTCGGTTCTCCAGTGTCTTTCTGTCAGTTCTCCAGTGTCCTTCTGTCAGTCCTCCAGTGTCTTTCTGTCAGTTCTCCAGTGTCCTTCTGTCAGTTCTCCAGTGTCCTTCTGTCAGTCCTCCAGTGTCCTTCTGTCAGTTCTCCAGTGTCCTTCTGTCAGTCCTCCAGTGTCCTTCTGTCAGTTTTCCAGTGTCCTTCTGTCAGTCCTCCAGTGTCCTTCTGTCAGTTCTCCAGTGTCTTTCTGTCAGTTCTCCAGTGTCTTTCTGTCAGTTCTCCAGTGTCCTTCTGTCAGTTCTCCAGTGTCTTTCTGTCAGTTCTCCAGTGTCCTTCTGTCAGTCCTCCAGTGTCCTTCTGTCAGTTTTCCAGTGTCCTTCTGTCAGTCCTCCAGTGTCTTTCTGTCAGTTCTCCAGTGTCCTTCTGTCAGTTTTCCAGTGTCCTTCTGTCAGTCCTCCAGTGTCCTTTTGTCAGTTTTCCAGTGTCCTTCTGTCAGTCCTCCAGTGTCCTTCTGTCAGTTCTCCAGTGTCCTTCTGTCAGTCCTCCAGTGTCCTTCTGTCAGTTCTCCAGTGTCCTTCTGTCAGTTCTCCAGTGTCCTTCTGTCGGTTCTCCAGTGTCCTTTAGTCAGTTCTCCAGTGTCCTTCTGTCGGTTCTCCAGTGTCCTTCTGTCGGTTCTCCAGTGTCCTTCTGTCGGTTCTCCAGTGTCCTTCTGTTGGTTCTCCAGTGTCCTTCTGTCGGTTCTCCTGTGTCCTTCTGTCGGTTCTCCAGTGTCCTTCTGTCGGTTCTCCAGTGTCCTTTTGTCGGTTCTCTTGTGTCTTTCTGTCAGTTCTCCTGTGTCCTTCTGTCAGTTCTCCAGTGTCCTTCTGTCAGTTCTCCAGTGTCTTTCTGTCAGTTCTCCAGTGTCCTTCTGTCAGTTTTCCAGTGTCCTTCTGTCAGTTCTCCAGTGTCCTTCTGTCAGTTCTCCTGTGTCGTTCTGTCAGTCCTCCAGTGTCTTTCTGTCAGTTCTCCAGTGTCCTTCTGTCAGTTCTCCAGTGTCCTTCTGTCAGTTCTCCAGTGTCCTTCTGTCAGTCCTCCAGTGTCCTTCTGTCAGTTCTCCAGTGTCCTTCTGTCAGTTCTCCAGTGTCCTTCTGTCGGTTCTCCAGTGTCCTTTTGTCAGTTCTCCAGTGTCCTTCTGTCGGTTCTCCAGTGTCCTTCTGTCAGTTCTCCAGTGTCCTTCTGTCGGTTCTCCAGTGTCCTTCTGTCGGTTCTCCAGTGTCCTTCTGTTGGTTCTCCAGTGTCCTTCTGTCGGTTCTCCAGTGTCCTTCTGTCAGTTCTCCAGTGTCCTTCTGTCGGTTCTCCAGTGTCCTTCTGTTGGTTCTCCAGTGTCCTTCTGTTGGTTCTCCAGTGTCCTTCTGTCGGTTCTCCTGTGTCCTTCTGTCGGTTCTCCAGTGTCCTTCTGTCAGTTCTCCTGTGTCGTTCTGTCAGGTCTTCCAGTGTCTTTCTGTCGGTTCTCCAGTGTCCTTTTGTTGATTCTCCAGTGTCCTTTTGACGGTTCTCCCGTATCCTGTCGGTTCTCCAGTGTCCTGCTGTCGGTTCTCCGGTGTTCTTCTGTCGGTTCTCCAGTGTCCTTCTGTTCTCCAGGGTTTTTCTGTTGGTTCTGTGTTTTCAGGACGACCTTCTGGATCTGCTCTGCCACTTCTCTCGGTCTCATTGTTTACCATCATGATGCAGCTGAATGAGTTCCAGGCCTGAGTGCTGATGTTGAGTCCAGATGCAGCAGGGTTTGGTTTGTACGAGTCGAGCGTCTGTTCTCAATCACATGTGTTCCTGCTGAAATGAAGAAACCTTCTGACTCTCTTTAGCAAACTCATGATCCTGCAGTAGCCCTGAGCTGTGGAGTCTCTCTCTGTCTGATCCTCATGCGCTGACGGAGAGTGTGGACTCTCTGAGAGACGATGGATTCTCCAGCACTGCAGTGTTTGTTTAAGGTGATCTGCTCACTCCTGCTGCACCGACACCACAGACACAAGATAATGAGCAGTCTTGAATGTAATAGAAAAGGAATGCTGAACTATTGAAATTTAATATTGAATAGAAATGACAGACTTCAGCTAATACTGCACATCAGCCCACATAAAACACTGATATATGGCAATATGCAAATTACACACGTCACATACAGGTTCATATTGGATTTCGTTACATATATATATATATATATATATATATATATATATATATATATATATATTATATATATATATATTTATATTTATATGTGTGTGTGTGTCATATACAACATCTATTGCAAAAATAACCACTTATATATATATCGTCAGCTTCGAATTGTAAGGTTCTATCTGACATTTTTGTCAAAATTGAGTTATTTACATATTCTTATTAAATAACAACTGAATTACATTATGGGATGTTTACATTTTAAGACTTTTTTGTTTTATTTCAGAAACAAATGTTACACACATACTGTTTGCTATGGAATGCCAAAACTTTGAAGCTCAATATCTCAAAATCATTTATAATTCCAATCACCTTATAATTCCAACTTGACGATATGTATACATGTGTTCATATAAATAATTATTTTAAGTTTATTTAATTTATAAAGCACATTCAAAAAAAGAAATAATAAGCTGAAATAAAAAAGCTGGGGCTGACTAAAGTACTGTACATAAACAGCAAATAATAATAATATAAGATCCAGAAGTAGAAGCATCTGCTGAATGTAGCATGGGTAGACCAATTAAAACAGATCAACTGATTAATACGGTAAAATCCAAAACAGACAAATGAGTGAGCAGGGGATCATTCGAAGTTGTACAAGCAAACTGTTCCATAAATGATTGTAATTCCTTAAAAATACAATTATATATATTAAATATCTAATATATTTGAAAAATATGTACATATTTTTTATTCCAGTAGTTGGAAAAATATATAAACATTAATGCTTTTTTTCATTTGAATGATTTCAGTATATATATATATATATATATATATATATATATATATATATATATATATATATATCAATTTTATATATGCAAAATATATTGAACTTGTGTGCCATATACACTCACTGGCCACTTTATTAGGTACACCTTACTAGAACCAGGTCGGACCCCTTTCACCTTCAGATCTGCCTTAATCCTTCATGGCAGAGATTCAGCAAGCTACTGGAAATATTCCTCAGAGATTTTGCTCCATATTGACATGATAGCATCACAAAGTTGCTGCAGATTTGTCGGCTGCACATCCATGATGCCAATCTCCCGTTCCACCACATCCCAAAGCTGCTCTATTGGATTGAGCTCTGGTGACTGTGGAGGCCATTTGAGTACAGTGAACTCATCGTCATGTTCAAGAAAGCAGTCTGAGATGATTGAGCTTTATGACATGCTGCGTTATCCTGCTGGAAGTAGCCATCAGAAGATGGAGACACTGTGCTCATAAAGGGATGGACATGGTCAGCAGCAATACTCAGGTAGGCTGTGGCGTTGATGCTCAGTTGGTACTAATGGAGCCAAAGTGTGCCTAAGTGTGTCTGAAAAGGCTAAACAAATAAACAAGTTTGTGGGAACACTACAATATGGGACACAATCAATAATAGATTAACACAGTATTCATCTTTATTATGCTAATGAAGGTGCAGTTGTTCATTAATGCATTAGTATATGATGAACTATAACTAATAAATGCTGTATAAACATTGTTCACTCATGTTAGTATATGCATAAACGAACATTACCTGTGTGTCTGATACTGTAAAGTCCTTTAACATGTTTTCACATGAGCTCTTCTGTTTATTTAAAGATGTACTGATACAGTCAGAGTCTGCAGCAGTTTAGGAAATCAGTTCATTCACCTTCCACAAGAGATTTATTCACAACATTACATGCATTTAACGGTTTAGTATTTAATTTAGTGGTTCACCTTATTTATTATTTTACAGAGTAATTATAGTTCCAGGTGCGCATGCATTCATGAATGAGGTCATGAGAGCTGCTCTCTCACAGGTCACTGATGCTGAAGTCATGTAAGCGTTTATCCAGGACTGGAGTGTGTTTCTCTGACATTGATCCGGGCTGTGTGCTGGTAAAATATGAAGACTGAAATGCCAGGCAGTGAATGTTTTATAGGCGCAGGATTGGGTTTCAGAGTGTCTTTCATTAGTTTTAATAAGCTGTGCTGAAGTAGCTGCGACTCCTCTGTCAGGGCCTGATTTATTCTTTTCATTAGTGGCGTGTTTAAGAGTCTCGCAGCTCCGCTTCACTGATTTATATCTGGAGATCCTCTGCTGACCGTGACGGCGGTGCAGGCTCTGTTTCAGGCCGTTTGTCCTCATTTACTGTTCATATGTGTTTTACAGGATTGCAGAAAATCTCTCGCTGGAAAATGTCATTTAATAAACTGAGTAAATCTGCTGAAACTCTAAAGTTGGGTTAACAAAATCTCTCTGATTATGCACAGTTAATTTAATTAATCATTTCAGGTTTACTTGTTTCTTAAAGAAAAGTTAACCAATTACTTTAAAACAACAGGTTTACCCACACGGTATTAACTAAAATCAACTAACTGGTTTAAAAATAAAGGGTTTACACAATTTTGTGAGGAAAAGTCAACTAATTGTGTTAAAAACAGTTGTACTACTAAATAGTCAAATAAATGTGCTAAAATAGTGGGATTACTCACAAAAAAATCACTTAAAAAAACAACACATTCACTAACTTATCAAAATTAGGCCAACTCATCACTTTAAAACCTACAGGTTTACACATTTTCTGACAGCAGTTAAATAAATACTTTAAAACATCAGGTTTACCCACTTTATATTTAATATAATCAACTAACTAGTTTAAAAATAAAGGGTTTACACAATTCTGTGAGGTAAAGTCAACTAATTGTGTTAAAAACAGTTGTACTGCTCATGAAAAAGTTAATTCATTGCTTAAAAACAACAGGTTTTCTCACTTTTAACAAAATAAAGTCAACGAACTGCTTTAAAAACAGTCGGTCTACACTATTACTGTGGTAAAAACAATATTTGTACAGAAAAACACAGTAGTCTTACTCATTGTTAACAAAACAGTCAAGTAAATGTGTTAAAATAGTGGGATTACTCACAAAAGATCACTCAATAAACAACACGTTCACTAACTTAGCAAAATTAGGCCAACAAATCACTTTAAAACCTACAGGTTTACACATTTTCTGAAAGTAAAGTCAACTAATTACTTTAAAACAACAGGTTCACCCACACTGTATTAACTAAAATCAACTAACTAGTTTAAAAATAAAGGGTTTACACACTTTTGTGAGGTAAAGTCAACTAATTGTGTTAAAAACAGTTGTATTACTCATGAAAAAGTGAATTAATTGTTTAACAACAACAGGCTTTCTCACTTGAGCCGCTTTAAAAAACAGTCGGTCTACACTATTTTATACGGTGAAGTCAACTAATTGTGTTAAGTTAAGAAAAAAACAATCATTTTAACACAAAAGTCTTACTCACTGTTAACAAAATAGTCAAATAAATGTGTTAAAATAATAGGAATACTCCCAAAACAATCACTTGAAAAACAACAGGTTCACTTATCAAAATTAGGTCAATTAATCGCTTTAAAACCTACAGGTTTACACATTTTCTGAAAGTGAAGTTAACTAATTACTTTAAAACAACAGGTTCACCCACTTTGTATTAGGTCAACTAATTGGTTTAAAAATAAAGGGTTTACACAATTATATAAGGGGAATTGATGAACTATATTGGCTGTAGTGTATGTGTGTGTAAGGGTGTTTCCCAGAGATGGGTTGCAGCTGGAAGGGCATTCACTGCGGAAAACATATGCTGGAATAGTTGGCGGTTCATTCCGCTGTGGTGACCCCTGATTAGTAAAGGAACTAAGCTAAAAAGAAATTGAATTGACTTATTTATGCATGTAATTATTAATCAATGAACTAATTTATGTATTTATTTATTTATGTAATTATTAATTAATGTGTGTTTATTTCTGTATCTATTAGTTTATTGTTAACTGAGTTCATGAATGACAGGTAGATGATGGGTTATACTATATCACTGCTCACCTCTCTCTCTCTACTGTATATTTAATTTGTGTTGTCACACAAAAGATAAATCAAAAGATTAAAAAGGAAGACTTCAAATAACGAGTCAATGAAAGTAAACATTAATTAATAAACAATCACTGCTGATTTATCAGATCCAGTTAGGGCATTGGTTGAGCAGAAACCGAACGGCATTGTGGGCCACACGCAGCGTTGCAGTGTTGACTGTCTGCACACACACTGCTGTCTTCTGAGAATCATTACTGGGTGCTCGAGTGTGTGAACAGACGAGGATTGAATGCGATTGACTTCAGTTTCAGCTTCTACTTCCCAGCAGATCCAGCAAACACAGGTGAGTGATCATTGCACACACACACACACACACACGCGCGCGCGCGCACCTGTGTCTTTCAGATGATGACTGCAGGTGTGTGTGTGTGTGTATTCTCTGTTTGCTGTCACTCTTTCGGGCTTGTTTAGAGCTGCTCACGTCATGTGTTTTCTCTGCTCTGATGTCTCTCTGATATGTAAAGTGTTTCCATGTGTATATGAGCTGCTCATGACCGCGCATGACTCTTGATGATCTTCAAATCCCGCGCTTCATGCTAATTCAACGAGGTTACGTCATCTAAGGCGTCAAATACAGCGCATATTATTATAAAATTCTGCCTATTTACAGAAACCGAAGCTATATATCTTGTTTGACATTCGGAGTATTTAATATGCACGCTGTAAAGCATCATTACAGGCACACAAGGCTGGATTATAGACGTAAAGTTGGTTTTATATTCGCACATTCGTTCATTTAGAAGTCTCTATATTGTTTACCATGTTACTTTGAATATTCGATCAGAATTAGCATACAAGGATGCCTTAAAAACAACATTAACACTGTTTATTTGACTGTGAACAATGTTGTATTTTGATAGTCATCGGCTGCTAATATGATTTCACTGTTTGGAGTTTGCAAATAATACTTTAAATAAATTATATTATTAAGGGGAAAGTCCGAATGTGTAAATATAAAACCAACTTTACCTCTTTGGCAGGATTAATGTCATCATAGGCTATACATCAAACCTTTGTGTTGTACAGATACAAGCAGGACAGTGTTCATCACATTAATCTGTGTATCATCATCATCATCATAGAGGTGATGTTGCTTTTATATTCGCACATTTGTTCATTTAGCTGTCTCTGCATTGTTTACCAGTGTACTTTGAATATTTGATCTGAATGAGCATATGCATGTATGACTTCAAAACAACATTAGCACTGTGTTTGACTGAACAATGCTGTACTCTCGTAGTCATTGGTTGCAAATATGATTTTGCTATTTAGAATTTGCAAGGAATACTTTTCTGTCATTATATTATTAAAGAGAATGTCTGAATATAAACCAACTTACCTCAGCATTAATTTTGAAGTCAGAATTATTAAACCCCGTTTATGGTTTGTTCTGGAGATAAGCAAAAAATATATAGCTTAAAGGGGCTAATAATTCTGACTTCAACTGTATATATATATATATATATATATATATATATATATATATATATATATATATATATATATATATATATATACGCGTGTGTGTGTATGTGT
>NC_141029.1:58547500-58577500 GCF_052040795.2 Danio rerio | reverse complement strand
ATCAGTCCACATGAGTCCAGGGCTGTATTTCAGTCCAGCTTTACACCCTTCACTCACTCACTCCCCTCAGATGTGCATCACTGATTACATCACACAAGTGTCCACTACTGGCGGAGCATCTGAATGTGTTTAATGAAGTGCCCTGAGCGCTGTAACACACTGGACTATGCTGCTGTGCAGGCCTGTAGTCAGCCTGGTGAAGGGGTGGTGTTTGTGCTATTTAGAAATTTGTTCTATTTAATTCTGAGGTCTAAATACTGCATTTTAGTGAGATTTTAAGCGCTATTTTCACAGGATTAGCTTGTCGGATGGTCCTCATAATTTATTAGGAAATTAAAAAAATCCTACTTTAATAATAATATTAATAGTAATAATGATGATGATGATTATTAAGTAGGATATTGTTTATTTATTTATTTTATTTTTTGTCTACTTTTACAATCTGACACATGCAAACCACTGCAGAAATGCTGAAACCAGCAGGCGCATGTCATATCCAGCACAGACACTTCATAAATAACCTGCTATAAATTAAAGCACTAGCGTATGCTGTGTTTTTAGTCTTCACAAGCTTTGGAGACGTGACATAAATTCCTCTTGTAAATAATAGCTCACCTACAGCTTTCGCCATGAGGCTGTGTTCAAAATGACATCAATGTTTTCAAAGTGCACTGCGAAGGGAGCTCAACTGTAAACATGAAGATCGCTAAAACTGAACTGTAGAAATACTTTAAAAGTAAAGTACAGCTGAGAGAGATGAGCTTACTGCTTTATTATTTAATCATTCCAACTGTAAATGTTAGAATGTTCTAAATTAATAGGGCATAGGGGGGATAAGTGGGATTAGAACACAGCCAGGAACTGTTTCTAACTACAGCTCCAGAGGTGTAGTTTCAAGTGCTCAAGTTTGCGACACAGTTTGCGAATGTTCGCTTGAACTATGGATTTGGGAAACGGCAAATCAACAAACTGTGTTTGTAACGATGGAACTTGTGACCGTGGTTGGCTAATGATGATTTTCGGAAACGCACCCCTGGGAGGCATCTTGCTGGGGGTGGCACAGAGAGACGGTGAAAAAAAAAAAGTCCCCTAGTAAAAGCTTTGAGATACCAATTACTTTAAGCAAGTGTGTTAATTAACAGTGGCAATCGCAGAATAAAGGCGATCACATTTGGCATCTTTTTCACGCGCTCGTTTGTTATTCTCTATGTGCAGCCGATGCTAGTGAAAGCAAACTGACACATGTGTACCGACAGCCAATATAGGATTCCACTTGGTCTTGAAGCCTTTTTAAGGGGTTATTTTCATTATTTATGATGGTATAGCAGTCAAAACAGGAAAATGAGCTCATGAATGGGACAAATTCAGGACGTTTGTCAGTGAGGGGTGGGTTCAAACCTCCCCTGGCTACAGGCCTTGTTGTGACATCACAATCGCATTGCGTTCTGGCAGACTCTCAGACATTCCCTCATTCACCTGCTGAAGTGGATCGCTCTTATGTCCACACGGGTATTTCAACAACGCCTTCTTCATCCACATGAAAACACAAAAATGTGATGCATGCTCGAGTCTGTGTGTGGGTGTTTCCCTGTGCTGGGTTGCAGCTGGAAGGGTTGTGTGAGACATATGCCAGGTTGATTGGTGGTTCATTCCACTGTGGTTGCCCTTGATAAATCAGAGACTAAGCTGAAGGATAGTGAGTGATGCATGTTGAGAGCACGCTGAGCCAACAGGGGGCGATGAATGCTGAGTTCACCCCAATTGCAGAATGAACTATTTGCGTGAGGACACTGCATACAAATCAATGGAAATGTGAGAACAGTGGCCAATTATCGTCCTGTGATGGAAACGTATACGTTTGATGCAAACATGCAGAATTAGCCTTTGGTGTGAGGCCAGCCCTGTTGGCTAGTCGTGCTATTTGCGTGTAAATAGATGCGTGGACATTTTGAGTTTACTCACTTAATTTGCAGGTCAAATTCGCAATGGACACAGATTCTGACTTCTGTTTGCCCGTGGACTCGTTGCTGAATGTCTAACACGGATGTCAAACTCAATTCCTGGAGGGCCGAAGCCCTGCACAGTTTAATTCCAACCCTGCTCCAACACACTTACCTGTAGGTTTCAAACAAGCCTGAAGGAGTCAATGAGTTTGATCAGGTGTGTTTAATTAGGGTTGGAACTAAACTGTGCAGAGCTGCGGCCCTCCAGGAATTGAGCTTGACACCTGTGCTCTAACTTGTATTTTAATGAGAGATCATCTGTGTTTATGTGGTTTAGGAGGGCTAAAAAAAAGTGTCGACTCTTTGGATGGCGGAGGGGTGATGCGGACGAAAGTGAAAGTAAACCGCGGACAGGTGAGGAGTGCGGTTGAGGAGGGAGATTAATAAAATGAGGATCCGGATCCAGTGTGTTCCGGCATAAATTCAGTCCTGCTTTCAGCGACGCTTCTGATTGAGCCAAACGCGGTTTGATGAGCTGTTGTTCGGTGTTGGCAGGAGGATTTCCCCACGGGACACACACTGCAGGTGCTACGTTAGAATCAAAGCTCCTGATTGGTTAACGTGACGACAATGTCTGCAAAAGTTCAGATTTTCAACTTGAGCAATTCCCGTAAAACACGTTAAGCACGTCAAATGCACAAAACGATTAACTCGCGCCGCTTTATTCGCGCAAATCTCATCATTCGAGGCGTCTCATTCACACGTATCGCGCTGCAGGATGTCTTCGAGTGTTTGCATTGACTTAACATGTAAATCACTCGCGCTTGACACTTCATACACATCTGGTGTGAAGAGGGCATAAGGGTGTATTCACACTAGGCATGGTCGGCTTGAATCTAAAACACGGGGCGTCAGCGCCAACGCTTCCCATTCACTTTGACTGGGTGATCTCAGGCGTTGCCGAACTGCATTGTAGATCCGTCGACGCCGCTTCAGAGGTGTTGCTCGCTGCAGAAGTTGGGACTAGCTCAACTTCTCAAGCGCTGACGGAAGCATCAGCGAATCAGATCGCTGTATGCAAATACACCAGCTAGACAGTGGCCTATTGCTGACTGACTTTCATTGGCTGACGCTGCTATGACGATCGCTTCAGCCCCAACTTCAGACACGCCTCCAGTCAAGCGTTGATGCTGAAGCCCCGTGTGATTGGGCGTAATCCTCTGAGTCTATGCTGACATCATCTTCAGCAGCTCAAACACTGGCTAATGGACAGACGGCTGCTTCTCACTCAGGGCTGCTGTTTATGCTAATGAGGGAGACTAGTGGGCGGGGCTTTCCTTCTGATGACACGTACAAAAGAAGATTGTCAATCAAAGTGTTTTTCTGCAGACTGTGATTATAACAAAGTGAATGAATTACTGTTGAGCGTCTGCTGGAGAGACTCACACACCGCTGACACACTCAGCTCCGTATAAAAGTGATTTCTGCATATTAGGCCCCCTTTAAAAGTGGCCTGTTGTCTTTAGTTTCGCGCTCGGGTGCGCTCTGCACTTGGAGTGTCTAGGGAATCAGGATAAGGCAGGCAGACGCAGCCGGTCACGGTTTGCATCCTCTAGTGTATCTGCCAGTGCTGGTGTTCAGACGCTGGCGCAGCGGGAGCTCAGGGGCGGATTAGTGCAGTTCTGTGTTCCGCTCAGGATGTCGCAGCAGAGCGTCTCCACCGCGTCCAGCCGCTCGATCTGCAGCAGGCGCGCCAGCAGGTCAGGGATGCTGTATCCAGCGGTGCTGATGCGGTCGAACAGCTGCATCCCGTCCGTCATGCCGCCGATCTCGTCTCTCTTCAGCCCGAAGCTCTCCGCCAGGTGCCTCCACGTCTTCACCACCGCTTTATCTGTGCTGTAGGTGGCGCTGAGCATCCGGCTGCTGCGCTCCAGACAGTCGAACGGCAGCTCCGTCGGGCTCAGACCTGCACACAGCAATCAGCAGGCGATGTTTACATTCACCTTTAATTATGATCTCTCTCCCTGCCAGTGAGGAAACAACTCTTCAAGAGAAGACGCTTCCCTGCTGTCGAGTTTTTACGGCAAGCTGTGTTTTGTGTACATGTGCATCATGTATTATGATTGACTTATATATATAAATATCAAACATTTCATCAAAGATTTTATTGGGTTTTCCCCCCCAAATATTGGTAGAATAGAATATTGGTTCTTGCAACACACTCCAGGAGCAGTTTAGGGCTAGTAACCAGGTAAACTGCTGAATGTGATGTGAAATGGGAGGATTTGGTACAAATGCAGCATCAGGACAGCTCTAGTCCTTTATGAGCAGAGATGAGTCGAGGATCGCCAGTTTGAGCACAGATACGAGAGAAAATGAGTGAAGTGTGTAAACACAATGATCCTCAGAGGAAGAGAGTAGACATGTGGATATTTCACCTTCAACAGTGCAGAACAGCATTAAAGACTGAAGGAGTCTGGAGGAGTTTCAGTGCGTAAAGGACAAGAGTGCAAGCCTAAGCTGAACAAGCGTGACCTCCGACCCCTCAGGGGGCGCTGCATCAAGAGTCCTCATTCATCTATAAGCCAGATCAGCACATGTGCTCAGGACTCAAACCTTTGTCAAGCACCACGATACAGAGTCACATCCACAAACGCCAGTCAAAACTGTACTGTGCCAAGAGGAAGCCCTATGTTAACAGTGTCCAGAAGCGCTGTTGATTTCTCTGGGCTAGTACATAGACTGTGGAGACGTGTACTGTGCTCAGATGAAGCAGTGTTTTAGGGAGAAATGGAGGCTGTGTGCTCTGGACCAAAGAAGAAAAGGATCATTCAGACTGTCCAACAAGTCCAGAAGCCCGGCTCTGTCATGGTCTGGGGTTGTGTCGGTGCTCTTGGTGAAGGTGACCTGCTCTTCTGTGATGCTCCATTAATGCTGAACAGCACAGAGAGATTCTGGAGCTCAATATGCTGCCTTCTGCTCCATACACGCCCATGCAGAGTCCAACAAGACCATGCAGAACCACACTCAGCTCACATTACAGAGTCCTGCTGCAGAGGAAGAGGAGACAGACGCTGGACTGGCCTGCCTGCAGTCCTGACCTGTCTCCAATAGAGAATGTGTGGAGCATTTCAAAGTGCAGAATGCTACAGTGAAGACCCCTGTACTGTTGCCCACCTTAAGACTAGTTTGCAGGAGGAATGGGACAGAATGACAGCTGAAACTCTTCAGCACTTGCCGTCTTCAGTCCCTAAACGTCTTTAAGTGTTGTGAAAAGGAACAGCAACAGAGCTAATGCTTCACAACTTTATTTGAAATGTTGCAAGAACCAAAATTGTTTTTCTAAACATGTTAATTTAGAAAACCCCCCACAAGGAACACATTAATAATGTTAGTTGAATTGTCTGCAATGTAATACAAGTCAAAGTAAATTTAGCCCGAACTACTTTCTTTTTTTATTTGAGTTTTCTTTGCTGTCCCGAATTTTTCTGATTTGGGGTTTGGAGTATTTAAAACTTTTTTCTTTCTTTAATAAAGAAATAATTGCTTAAATTCCCATTCGCATTATTGTAGCAGAGGTGTTGTCAGTGTTGTGTATGTGTCTCATTACCCCACACTCCTGCTCATAGCGGCAGTAACAGAGGAGCAGTTGTCTACTGGGTGTTTTACATCAGTATAATATCACTGCGCTGTACAGCTACACTCACCTTCCGCAACACTGCAGGCTTTTGTGTACAAATCCAGGATCTTTTTCCTTCTGCTGTGAATCTGCAGAAACAGGAAATGTTTGGATGAGTCACACAAACACAGACCGATGTGAATCCACATCACATGCAGAGCAGATGAATGCGAAGGTTTAAAGATGAAGGTAGAAGCAGAGCTGCAGCTCGTTTCCTCTGAATAAAGATTGATAAAGTTACTGCAACTTTCACTCTGATCTTCTTCTTGCAGTTCTGAGTTTATAGCTCACATTTCTCTGTGTACATCTCAAGAAGCTCAGTTCATGTCATGCATTTATTTCTCGCATTACTTTGTTTACATCTCAAACTTCTCAGTTTACATCATACATTAATGTTTGTCTCAGGTGACCGCTCACATTGCTCAGTTTATGTGTTTCTGTTTTTACGTCTCACGCTTCTTAGTTTGTCTCGTGTTTCTTAGTTTATACCTCAGATTTCTGTTTACACCTCACACTTCTCAGTTATGTCTCACCTGTCTTAGTTTACATCTTAGTATTTCTCAGTTTGTTTCTTTTCTCGGTTTACACCTTAGTATTTCTCAGTTACTTGCATTTTTTAGTTTGTCCCGCATTTTACAATTTCTTTCATTTCTCAGTTTACGTCTCGCATTTCTCAGTTATGTCTCACATTTCTGTTTACGTCTCGCATTTCTCAGTTTACGTCTCATTTCTCAGTTTACATTTTGCATTTTTTTGCATATTTTGCATACGTTTTTGCATATTTTAGTTTGTTGCACATTTTTCAGTGTTTACGTCTTGCACTTTCTCAGTTTGTCTTGCATTTCTCAGTTCACGTCTCTCATTTCTTGATTTACATCTTGCATTTCCCAGTTTCCGTGTTTACGTTGTGCATTTCTCAGTTTACATTTTAAGCCTTTTTAAGTTCACGTATTTCATTTCTCAGTTTACATCTTGCATTTCTCGATTTTACGATTTTTGCACATTTTTCAGTTTCAGTGTTTCTCACATTTCTCAGTTTACATCTTAGCCTTTCTCAGTTATGTCTCGCATTTTTGCTTGCGTCTCATTTCTCAGTTTACATTTTGCATTTTTCAGTTTACGTTTTTGCATATTTTAGTTTGTTGAATATTTTTCAGTTTCAGTGTTTACGTCTCGCATTTCTCAGTTTACGTCTCGCATTTTTCAGTTTACATCTTAGCCTTTCTCAGTTATGTCTTGCATTTCTCAGTTCACGTCTCTCATTTCTTGATTTACATCTCGCATTTCCCAGTTTCTGTGTTTACATCGTGCATTTCTCAGTTTATGTTCTTGCATATTTTAGTTTCTCACATTTCTCAGTTTACGTTTTTGCATATTTCAGTTTATGTCTCACATTTCTCAGTTCACGTCTCGCAGGTCTTAGTTTACATCTCACATTTTTCAGTTATGTCTTGCATTTCTTAGTTTATGTCTTACATTTCTAAATTTGACTCACATTTTTCAGTTTACATCTTCGCATTTCACAGTTTACACCGAATTTTTCAGTTACGTTTCACATTTCTTAGTTTGTCTCACAGTTCTCAATTCATCTCGCATTTCTCAGTTTACGTCTTGCATCTCTCAGTTTATGTTTTTGCATATTTTAGTTTGTCGCACATTTTTCAGTTTTAGTGTTTATGTCTCCCATATCTCAGTTCACGTCTTGCAGATCTTAGTTTACATCTCACATTTTTTCACTTATGTCTCTCATTTCTCAGTTCATGTCTCACATTTCTCAGTTTACATCTTTACATCTGAATCTACATCTAGCATTAATGGCTTCATTCTTACATTTCTGCACATCTTGTAAATCTCTGAGCTGTAAACTCAGAGCTAAACACAATATTAAACACTATCAGGATTTAGAATCGAGCATCTGAAGAAGTGGGCTGTGTGAGGTGTTGTACTGACCCCGGTGGCTCTGCTGCAGTGGTTGTTGTTGTTGTTGTTGATGGTGTTGGTGGTGCAGGATTTGTCTCTGGTCAGATGCACCAGTGAAAGAAGACAAAGATCTGCAGCTCCCTGTTTGTCCTGCGCTGCTTCTTCATCACTGTCGATACTGCGACTCAGCAGCTGCTCGTTTTCTGATGACGCGTCATTCTCACTGTGACAAAACAACATTTAATATTAATATCGGACAGAGCAATTCTGACTAATCCATGAACACACTACACAAAATCATTAGTAATGTTCTCTAGCTAGAGCGCCGTATGCTGTTATAAAGTATCCTAGAGCGCCCTCAGCTGTTAAACACTAGTCTAGAGCACCATCCGCTCTTATAAACATTAGCCTAGAGCGCTGTCGGCTATTATAAACTAGCCTAGAGCGCCATCTGCTGTTATAAACTAGCCTAGAGCGCCATCTGCTGTTATAAACTAGCCTAGAGCACCATCTGCTGTTAAACACTAGCCTAGAGCGCTGTTGGCTATTATAAACTAGCCTAGAGCGCCATCTGCTGTTATAAACTAGCCTAAAGTGCCATCTGCTGTTAAACACTAGCCTAGAGCGCTGTCTGCTATTGTAAACTAGCCTAGAGCGCCATCTGCTGTTATTAACTAGTCTAGAGCGCCATCTGCTGTTATAAACTAGCCTAGAGCGCCATCTGCTGTTATAAACTAGCCTAGAGCGCCCTCAGCTGTTAAACACAAGCCTAGAGCGCTGCCTGCTATTATAAACTAGCCTAGAGCACCATCTGCTGTTATAAACTAGTCTAGAGCACCGTCTGCTGTTATAAACTAGCCTAGAGCGCCCTCAGCTGTTAAACACTAGTCTAGAGCGCCCTCAGCTGTTAAACACTAGTCTAGAGCGCCATCTGCTGTTATAAATTAGCCTAGAGCAATGTCCGCTGTTATAAACACTAGCCTAGAGCGCCATCTGCTGTTATAAACTAGCCTAGAGCACCATCTGCTGTAATAAACTATCCTAGAGCGCCATCTGCTGTTATAAACCAGCCTAGAGCGCCATCTGCTGTTAAACACTAGTCTAGAGCTCCGTCTGCTGTAATAAACTATCCTAGAGCGCACTCAGCTGTTAAACACTAGTCTAGAGCACCATCTGCTGTTTTAAACTAGCCTAGAGCGATGTCCGCTGTTATAAACACTAGCCTAGAGTGCCATCTGCTGTTATGAACTATCCTAGAGCGCCCTCAGCTGTTAAACACTAGCCTAGAGCGCCGTCTACAGTTTAAAACGGAGCTCAGAGTGTGTACAGTCTGCATGGTTTCCTCTGCAGTGGATGTGAAAGGGCTGATGTAGATGTCTGCTCTCCTGCTTGTGGTTTACAGTAATATCCCTCATGCACTGACTAGTCTGTTGTTTTCAGCTCGCAGTGAAGTTTCCCAGAAGAGTTCCTAACAAGCGCCTGTTGACAAAGACGCTCAGAGACGAGCACAGAATGCCATTGTTTGCAGACACTCGATACCTGCGTGGGTTTGGCTCCGGGAGAACACATGAAATCACCCGCTTCACACTCCGACAAACAGCACACACAAACACACACACACACACACACACACACACACACACACACACACACACACACACACACACACTGCTGATGTATATATGATCATCTGGAGTAGATCTGAATCACTGCACTGAGCATTTATTCTCAGACACAACAATCAAACTCGCACTGCTGGGTTATCGTAACCCAATTTTAGGTCAAATATAGACAATCCAATAAGAAAGAGTTCAATTGTTTCTATTAAACTGTAATTATAGTCTTCAGATCAGGGGTGTCAAACTCATTTTAGCTCAGGGGCCACATGGAGGAAAATCTATTCCCAAGTGGGTCCGACGGGTAAAGTCATGGTAAATGCAGTGGTGTAGCGGACGGGCCCACAGGGCGGTGATTTCCCCCACAACCATCCAGCTGCAACCCATCTCTGGTAAACACCCATACACACTCATTCACCTACACACACACTCATACACTACGGCCAATTTAGTTGATCAACTCCCCTATAGCGCATGTGTATGGACTGGGAGGGGGAAACCGGAGCACCCGGTGGAACCCACGCCAACACGGGGAGAACATGCAAACTCCACACAGAAACACCAACTAACCCAGCCGAGACTCGAACCAGTGACCTTCTTGCTGTGAGGCGAGAGTGCTGGCCACTGTGCCGCTCCTATACGTTACAGATATATATTTGATATGTTGTTAAATATGTTATGTGTGTGTGTGTGTTTGCATGTGTGTGTTTGTGCTGTAGTGTTGTGTCGTCAGTGCAGGAGGTTTGTTTTCATCTGTTTTCACCTGCTGGTTTTGGCTGCGCCGCTGCTAAATTACCACACGCTTGACTCTGTGTGTGTGTGTGTGTGTGTGTGTGTGTGTGTGTGTGTGTTTGCATGTGTGTGTTTGTGCTGTAGTGTTGTGTCGTCAGTGCAGGAGGTTTGTTTTCATCTGTTTTCACCTGCTGGTTTTGGCTGCGCCGCTGCTAAATTACCACACGCTTGACTCTGTGTGTGTGTGTGTGTGTGTGTGTGTGTGTGTGTGTGTGTGTGTGTGTGTGAAGTGAAGCTGTGAATGAGTGGCTTCAGGCTGATCTGAGTTCACTGAGAGAGAAGAGCTGCACAAACATGCCTGCAAACCAGCGCCCTGCTGACGGGTTAACCTGACTGATTAAGCTTTGGGTTAGTTAACCTGACTGATAAAGTTTTGGGTTAGTTAACCTGACTGATAAAGTTTTGGGTTAGTTAACCTGACTGATGAATTTTTGGGTTAGTTAACCTGACTGATGAATTTTTGGGTTAGTTAACCTGACTGCTGAAGTTTTGGGTTAGTTAACCTGACTGCTGAAGTTTTGCGTTAGTTAACCTGACTGATGAAGTTTTGGGTTAGTTAAACTGACAGATGAAGTTTTGGGTTAGTTAACCTGACTGATTAAGTTTGGGTTAGTTAACCTGACTGATGAAGTTTTGGGTTAGTTAACCTGACTGATGAATTTTTGGGTTAGATAACCTGACTGATGAAGTTTTGGGTTAGTTAACCTGACTGATTAAGCTTTGGGTTAGTTAACCTGACTGATGAAGTTTTGGGTTAGTTAACCTGACTGATTAAGTTTGGGTTAGTTAACCTGACTGATGAAGTTTTGGGTTAGTTAACCTGACTGATGAATTTTTGGGTTAGATAACCTGACTGATGAAGTTTTGGGTTAGTTAACCTGACTGATTAAGCTTTGGGTTAGTTAACCTGACTGATGAAGTTTTGGGTGAGTTAACCTGACAGATGAAGTTTTGGGTTAGTTAAACTGACTGATGAAGTTTTGGGTTAGTTAAACTGACAGATGAAGTTTTGGGTTAGTTAAACTGACTGATGAAGTTTTGGGTTAGTTAACCTGACTGCTGAAGTTTTGGGTTAGTTAACCTGACTGATTAAGCTTTGGGTTAGTTAAACTGACAGATGAAGTTTTGGGTTAGTTAAACTGACTGATGAAGTTTTGGGTTAGTTAACCTGACTGATAAAGTTTTGGGTTAGTTAACCTGACTGATGAAGTTTTGGGTTAGTTAACCTGACTGATGAATTTTTGGGTTAGTTAACCTGACAGATGAAGTTTTGGGTTAGTTAAACTGACTGATGAAGTTTTGGGTTAGTTAAACTGACAGATGAAGTTTTGGGTTAGTTAAACTGACTGATGAAGTTTTGGGTTAGTTAACCTGACTGCTGAAGTTTTGGGTTAGTTAACCTGACTGATTAAGCTTTGGGTTAGTTAAACTGACAGATGAAGTTTTGGGTTAGTTAAACTGACTGATGAAGTTTTGGGTTAGTTAAACTGACAGATGAAGTTTTGGGTTAGTTAACCTGACAGATTAGGTTTTGGGTTAGTTAAACTGACTGATGAAGTTTTGGGTTAGTTAACCTGAGAGATTAAGTTTTGGGTTAGTTAAACTGACTGATGAAGTTTTGGGTTAGTTAAACTGACAGATGAAGTTTTGGGTTAGTTAAACTGACTGATTAAGCTTTGGGTTTGTTAAACTGACAGATGAAGCTTTGGGTTTGTTAAACTGACAGATGAAGTTTTGGGTTAGTTAACCTGACTGATTAAGCTTTGGGTTAGTTAACCTGACTGCTTTAGTTTTGGGTTAGTTAACCTGACTGCTGAAGTTTTGGGTTAGTTAACCTGACTGATTAAGCTTTGGGTTTGTTAAACTGACAGATGAAGTTTTGGGTTAATTAAACTGACAGATGAAGGTTTGGGTTAATTAAACTGACTGATGAAGGTTTGGGTTAGTTAACCTGACAGATGTCTCTAAACGGGTTAGTTACTGCTGGTTAGTTGAGCTGGTTAACTCTCACCTTTTGGCTGTTTTTGGAGATGAAGGCTTGAGTTTGTCAAATTCGTCCTTCTCCTGAAAGATCACCACGTTCTCTGCAAAGGCAAAGTTTGAACATCAGTGAAGATCATTAATCTCAGATCTGCCCACAATGATGTAAATAAACAGAAATATCCATACTGAACATATAATGGAAGCGATCAACTATTCAATCAAATCACAACCTTTCCATTTATGAATTCCTCTAATATCCCAGATTTGTGTAATTCTACAAATCAGACAGCTTTCTAATGGAATAAAAGTCAACGGTAACGCTTTAATAAATGCTCCATTAATTAATGCATTTACCAACATGAGCAAACAGTTAGTACTGCATTTATTGCATATTTGTTAATGTTATTGATGTAATGTTAGATAACTCATGGTGCATATACTAATGTTAACGCTGGATGTTAATAATGCATTAGTAAATGTTGAAGTATGATTAAGAAATGCATTAACTAACAAGACCTAATGGAGCATTATTGTAAAGTGTTAGCCAATCAGCATTCAGTGATGATCCTGCATGAGAGCAAACAGGAGATGAACGCTGTACTGTACACCAGCTTCTGTACAGCTCTAGACGAGTGTTGAGCGCAGATCAAACACTCATAATCACACTCTACATCCGCTCTGCTCAGCCTGTGATGCTCTCAAATCATCTGCCAAACGCATTAATGTGACTTCAGCTGAATTATAAACAGTCAAAATGAATGTGTGAATAAATGAGCAACTCAGATGATGAAAAATGCATTATGCATGCATAAAATGTCCAAATGTGTCTTTACTATAAGATTGTATTAGTTCATGTACAGTTGAAACCAGAAGTTTACACACGCTCTATAAAAAGGAACATAACCATTTTAAAAAAATGTCTGATGGTAAATCATACTAAATGTTTACTATTTTAGGTCCCCTTAGACTACCAAAATGATTTACATTTGCTACATTTGTTTAGGAATTATTTCTAAAATTCTTTAAAAAAAGTTGTTTTGTTAATTTCTAGACAGTCAGAAGTGTACACACATTTCCTTGGTATTTATTAGCTTTGCTTTTAAACTTTGGTCAGATGTTTTTAGTCTCCTTCCACAAGCTTCTCACAATAGTTTGCAGGAGTTTTGGCTCGTTCCTCCTGCAGAATTGCTGTAACTGAGTCAGATTTGTAGGCTGTCTTGCTCGCACAAGCTTTTTCAGCTCCGCCCACACATTCTCTATAGGATTGAGATCAGGGCTTTGTGATGGCCACTCCAAAACATTCACTCTGCTGTCCTTAAAGCACATGTGAACTCATTTGGCAGTGTGCTTAGGGTCATGGTCTGTTTGGAAGAGCCATTTGTGGCCAAGTTGTAATCTCCTGGCTGATGTGTTGAGATGTTGCTTCAGTATTTCTCCATAATGTTCTGTCTTCATGATGCCATCTATGCTGTGAAGTGGACCAGTCCCTCCTGCAGCAAAACAACCCCACAACATGATGCTGCCGCCCCCATACTGCACAGTTGGGATGGTGTTCTAGGCTTGTGCGCTTTCTTCTTTGTCCTCCTAATGTAACACTGCTCATTATGGCCAAACAGTTCAATCTTAGCTCCATCAGAGCACAGGACATGTCTCCACACATAAGTCTTGTTCCCAGTGTCATTCAGCTAATGGTAATCTGGCTTTTCTAAGGTGTTTTTGGAGTAATGGCTTCTTCTCTGCTGAGAGGTCACTCAGCACATGTCAGTACAGGACTCTTTTCACTGGATGATGAATCTCTCTTACTCGCTGCAGCCAGCGTCTTCACAGCATCTTTCGCTTTTGTTCAGGGGTTAATACACACAGTTTGAGGAATTCTTCTCCTTCTTGAGCGCTATGATGGCTGGACATTCCCATCTTGTTTTTACTTGTGTATGATTGTTTGAACCGATGAACGTGGCACCTTCAGGCATCTAGAAATTGTACCCAAAGAAGAAACAGACTTGTGGATGTCTTGGCTGATTTCTTTTCATTTTCCCATGTTGTCACACAAGGAAGCAGAGAGTTTCAAGGTTTAGTTGTTATTCATTAGTTTTAGTTTCTATTTTGTTTTGACTTTTTGTTTTCAAATTCAGTCAGTTTTATTTAGTTTTAGAGGCAGATTTACTAATGATTATTAGTTTATATACTTTGAAATGATTTAGTTTTAGTTTAGTTTTTATTAGTTTCAGTTTTAGTTTGTTTTCTAAATGAGGATATTTGTTAGGTGCAGGATTCAAAATCAACAGGATAAATACTATATAATAAAAACTCAGCCATACATGTTTTAAAACCTGTATTTAGAGGAAACATGAACAGTATCATCTACCTCAACCATCTACCCATCCTCAAACTCAAATACAACAGCCCACAAGACAGCAGCCCTCAGTACAGTATGTGTGCAGGGCTGCTCTGAGGTTAGACACACAGTAGTGATGGGAAGTTCAGATCTTTAACGCGGATGTCAGGACTCATCATTATGTAGTCAGCAATAGTCATTTCAGTCAGTTAAAACATCAGCATGATCTGAAAAATGTCTTACAGTAAAGTTTTGCAGCCCAACTGAAGCAGGATTCACTTATTTAAACTCCATTATGATTGTCTGTTATGAAATAAACTTTCGTTTTTCTCCAGATCTTCTAATTAAGCCCTCAGTTTACCCGCGCTGCAGTTGTTCAAGTTTAGTTGAGTCACAGCTGGCTGTACTGTTTGTGTTTAATTTGCTGAATCACGCATGCGCAGTATTATCGGTTCACCGCTTCTCAAATTTGATCTCAGTGTAACGTTACTGTTCTAATAACTGAATAACTCAGTATATATTGGATATTTAGAGTCAGAGGGGGGTATTAGGCTTGTTATAAAGTAAATAGTGGATAAGTGCTTACTGGAGACGCGAATCGTTTCAAATGATTCAGTTCGATTTGGTGAACTTGTTCAACCGGTTCACTTAGATGATCCGGTTAAAAAGATTCGTTATTGATGGTGATACAAAAATAAACCCATTATTGGGCACAAATATGTTAAAGTAATAGTTTTAAGTGTATCTAATGCTGTCATCGTGCTGCTGTCATGTCCACTGGTTGTTTTTTTCGCAGGAGCAACAGCGAGGATGACTGGAGGAGAACCGGCTCGATCTGGCCAATTGCAGCAGGATTACAGACTCTGAGATGCCGTACGGGTCAAACACCTGCAGCGCGGATTATATTTACCTCTAAACGGCTTCCAGTAAGATTACATTAAATACATTTACAAAGACACTATAATTTTTAGTTAGTTAGTTTTAATTAGTAATTAGTTATTTTAGTTACAATACAGTTTCAGTTAGTTTTAGTTTCTTCATAAACTCGCTTTATTTTTATTTCAGTAAACGACAAATATTTTACATTGTAGTTTTGTTTTCGTTAACTATAATAACCTTGGTGTGTTTGAGGTTTGCCTTCAATACTATTGTGCCTCCAGTTAACTCAAATGTTGTCAATTAGCCAATCAGAACCTTCCAAAACCTCGACACCATCATCTGAGCTGTGTCAGAGGCAGAATAATCTCTCTCTCTCTCTCGTTATTCTGCTGTTAAGCAAATAGAATAGTAATCCTGACTTACCTAAAAGAGAAATAATCAAGTCCCATTAAACATCTGACATTTTTTTGACAACTGGTTATGTGCTTTTTTATACAGTGTATGTAAACTTCTGGCTTCAACTGTATTTATTAACAATGAACAACACCTCTCTGATTGTATTTATTGATGGTTATATTAATGTTCATCTAAATACAGTTAGTTCAATGTTTAACTCACAGTGCATTGATTAATGATGACTAGCCTGAATTTGGATTTTAATAATGCAGTAGATGTTGAAATGTGTTAACATTTCCTTGATGAAATATGTGTCCCGTGTTGCAGTGTTAGCATGATGTGCCAGCTTTAAGATGGGTTTAGATAGATTGTAAAAGCTTACTGTAGTTAATGATACATTTCAAAGGGCAGTTCACCCAAATTTTTTTAATTCACTCACTGTTTACTGTCCCTCAAGTGGTTTTAAACCTTTTTTAAGTTTCTTTCTTCTGTTGAACACTAAAGAAGGTATTTTGAAGAATGCTGGAAACCCTTGACTTCAATAGTAGGACAAATAAACACCATGAAAGTCAATGGTTACAGGGTTCTAATTATAAAGTGTCAGCTTTGGATAGAAATGTCCTGTGCCTGAGTGTGTGTCTGTGTGTGGGTTGTGTTTGTGTGTGTGAGTGTCTTAGTGTGTGTTTGTTGTGTCTGTGCATGTCTGAATGTGTGTGTGTGCTGGTCTGCATTGGATGACTGATGCTGGCGAGTGTATCTGTCCCCGCTGACCTGTATTTTCAAGTGTGTGTGTGTGTGTGTGTTTGTGTTTGTGTGTGTGTGTGTTTTGTGAACCTGAAGAGCATTCCAGAAGTGCAGGATGGAGAGACTGATCTTTCACTCACCCTGAGCCTCCTTCTTCTCCTCCTGCATGTTTGTCTGAGCTTCTACAGCTTTGATGAGCTGACCAGAACAGCAGACTGCAGGAGACACACACACACACACACACACACACACACACACTGGGTTACATTAATGATTATTACAGAAGCACTGAGATTTTGCAGATGTGGAGGCGAAGCACACACACACTTTCAAACACACATGGACACATATTTAAACACACACTCCCTAACACACACTTCCACTCATACACACAAACATCCACACACTCATATTTACTCTCAAACACAAAGTCGCACATTTAAAATTCACACTTAAATACACAAATACACACATACTGGGTTACAATGATGTTCAGTACAACTGGAGCCAACAGAAACACACACACACACACACACACACACACACACACACACACACACACACACACACACACACACACACACACACACACACACACACACACACACACACACACCGAATCAGACATGATAACACACACATACACACACACACATACACTAGGTGATGCTCAGCACACACACACACACATACACTAGGTGATGTTCAGCACAGCTGGAGCCAGCGCACACACACACACACACACACACACACACACACACACACACACACACACTGTGATATCTGAAGCGTTATCTGTATCTATTAAATGTAGCGCTGCTTCTGTATCTGGTAATGTTCTGCCGTGTGTTGTTGTGCTACTGTAGTCTCGAGTGTTCGTATTTCTGACCTGGTCCGCTCGGTTTGCTCTTCAGGATGTAGAACATGATGATCATCACTATAGCGATGGCCATGATGAAGATGGTTGACATGGCGATGATGAGGGCCGTTGCTAGGTGACCCTGTCCTGTTGGGTCTGAAGTACAATCAGAAAGTCAGTAAGCGAATCAGTACAGTCAGACAATAAACAGTTGTGTGTGTCTGAGATTGAGTACAGTCAGAGATTCAGTACAGTAGGAGATTCAGTACAGTAGGAGATTCAGTACAGTAGGAGATTCAGTACAGTAGGAGATTCCGTACAGTAGGAGATTTCGTACAGTAGGAGATTGAGTACAGTCAGAGATTCAGTACAATCAGAGATTGAGTACAGTCAGAGATTGAGTAAAGTAAGATATTCGGTACAGTCAGCGAATCAGTACAGTCAGACAATAAACAGTTGTGTGTGTCTGAGATTGAGTACAGTCAGAGATTCAGTACAGTCAGAGATTCAGTACAGTCAGATATTCAGTAAAGTCAGAGATTCAGTACAGTCAGATATTCGGTACAGTCAGCGAATCAGTACAGTCAGACAATAAACAGTTGTGTGTGTCTGAGATTGAGTACAGTCAGAGATTCAGTACAGTCAGAGATTCAGTACAGTCAGATATTCAGTAAAGTCAGAGATTCAGTACAGTCAGATATTCGGTACAGTCAGCGAATCAGTACAGTCAGACAATAAACAGTTGTGTGTGTCTGAGATTGAGTACAGTCAGAGATTCAGTACAGTCAGAGATTCAGTACAGTCAGATATTCAGTAAAGTCAGAGATTCAGTACAGTCAGATATTCGGTACAGTCAGCGAATCAGTACAGTCAGACAATAAACAGTTGTGTGTGTCTGAGATTGAGTACAGTCAGAGATTCAGTACAGTCAGAGATTCAGTACAGTCAGATATTCAGTAAAGTCAGAGATTCAGTACAGTCAGATATTCGGTACAGTCAGCGAATCAGTACAGTCAGACAATAAACAGTTGTGTGTGTCTGAGATTGAGTACAGTCAGAGATTCAGTACAGTCAGAGATTCAGTACAGTCAGATATTCAGTAAAGTCAGAGATTCAGTACAGTCAGATATTCGGTACAGTCAGCGAATCAGTACAGTCAGACTATAAACGGTTGCATTTGAACAGTGGTAAACAGTCAGATGATTAGTACAGTCAGAGATTCAGTTCAGTCAGACAAACCACAGTTGTAAACAGTCAGAGATTGAGTGAAGGAGATTCAGAAAAAGAGATTCACTACAGTAAGAGATTCTGTATAGTAGCAGATTCAGAACAGTAGTATATTCAGAAAAAGTAAGAGATTCAGTACAATCAGAGTTTTTGTAAAGTCAGAGATTTGGTCCAGTCTGAGAATCAGAACAGTCAGAGATTTGGCACAGTTGGAGGTTCAGTAGTCGGAGGTTCAGTAGTTGGAGGTTCAGTATAGTTAGACTTCAGTACAGTCTGAGATTTAGTCAAATTGGAGATTCAGTACAGTCAAAGGTTCAGTACAGTTTGAGATTCAGTAAAGTCAGAGGTTCAATACAGTCTGAGATTTAGTACAGTCTGATATTTAGTACTGTTGGAGATTCAGTACAGTCAGAGGTTTGGTACAGTCAGCGGTTCAGTACAGTCTGAGATTTAGTACAATCAGAGATTCAGTACAGTCAGATGTTTTGTACAGTCAGAGGAGCAGTACAGTCTGAGATTTAGTACAGTTTGAGATTCAGTACAGTCAGATATTCAGTGCACTATG
Organism: Danio rerio; assembly: GCF_052040795.2. Taxonomy (NCBI): domain Eukaryota; kingdom Metazoa; phylum Chordata; class Actinopteri; order Cypriniformes; family Danionidae; genus Danio; species Danio rerio. The sequence continues at coordinate 58,558,562 of NC_141029.1, read as the reverse complement.
AGATTTAGTGCAGTCGGATATTAAGTACAGTCAGAGGTTTGGTTCAGTCTGAGATTCAGTAAGTCAGAGATTCAGTGCAGTATGAGATTTAGTACAGCCGGATATTAAGTACAGTCAGAGGTTTGGTACAGTCTGAGATTCAGTACAGTTAGGTTCAGTACAGTCAGAGGTTCAGTACAGTCAGACATTCAGTACAGTCAGAGTTAAAGTAAGAGATTCAGTACAGTCAGAGGATTGGTATAGTCTGAGATTTAGTACAGGCGGAGGTTCAGTACAGTCAGAGTTTCAGTAAGAGTTAAAGTAAGAGATTTGGTACAGTCAGAGATTTGATACAGTTGAAGATTCAAAACAGTCAGAAATTTGGTACGGTCAGATTCAGTACACTCCATGATATAGTACAGTCGGAGATCCAGTACAGTCAGAGGTTTGGTACAGGCTGAGATTCAGCAAGTCAAAGATTCAGTACAGTCTGAAATTAAGTACAACCAGAGGTTCAGTACAGTCAGATATTCAGTACAGTTAAACTTGAGTACAGTCAGAGTATGTATAGAGATTAATATATTAATAGAAACATTAATATATTTAGAAAAATTAAGACAATTAGTACAGTCAGAAATTCTGTACTGTCAGAGATTCAGTAAAGTAAGAGATGTGGTACAGCTGGAGATTCCAAACAGTCAGAGTATCCCTGTAGTCAAATGGTCAGTACAGTCAGAGAATTAGTACAGTCAGAGGTTTGGTACAGTCTGAGATTCAGTACAGTTAGAGATTTAGTACAGTTGGATTTTCAGTACAGTCAGAGGTTTAGTGTTAGTTTACTCTCACCTTTCTCTGGCTGAGGGAATATAGTGGTGCTGCTGGAAGAAACACTGGGAGCTCGACCTGAGGCTGGCGGTGTGGACCTCATGCCTGAAAATAACATGGATCTGATGATGATGATAATAATGATGATGATGATGATGATGAAATTACATTAAGATGAGGAAGAGTCAGTCAGAGCTTCATGATACTCACTGGTGCTTCACTAGTTTAATACACATCTCAGTTCAGATGAGGCTCATGTACTGTAGCTGAAACTGCAGTAACACCTGATAATAATGAGGTGAACTAACTTTAATGGCTTTTAAAATATCTTGTTCATTTCATTTACCGAAGCATCTGTAAACTCAGGTTTTATCTGTTAGTTTTGATCAAAAGAGTTGTTAAAAGCCTCAATAACCACTGAAAGACGTGCCTTCCCTCTGCTGCTGATCATGGGTGAATGTGTTCCCTGAGGACGGGACTTTATTGTGCGCTGTTCAAGCTGAATGTGAAGGGTCTTTGTGTTCAGAAACACGTCTGCACCAGTCCTGCTCTTTTCAATGCCTCTTTAATTGTTTTCTATTGTGCGGTGACAGAAATTAAGTAGGTGGGAATGATATTTAATTAAAAACGGTAACAAACAGCCGCTTTAAAGCTGTAGATGTGAAAGTATGCAGCGGGCGAAGACATGCTCGCACTCGCCAGGTAATCTGCAAATTATGCTGCCCGCAGCGCACACTGCCGCGTCTAATAATTAAGAGTTTTGAGGGAATAAAAAGATTATTAACTTGCTGCTGCTTGCAGTTCACACACAGGAAAAGCCTGCGTCCGTCCGACAGACCTCACACATGAGCATTAGGGCTCTGTGATATTAAAAATAAACATTATGATATTTGATTTTTCTGCCATATTCTGAGAATACTTTCACTAGATTAAATGAATAACTCTATTAGGAAAGAATTAATCAAACTAGATAAGCTGGAATGATCTTGTAGAGCAGTGCATCTGCTTAAAATATAATAAACTGATCACAAGCATTGATGAATACAGTAGAGCAGAGACACACATGGTTTTCTGGAAGTCTGTCAGCATTCAGACACAAACAGTAATCAAATATAAAATAGTCCTCTATACAGTAGCACAGGTGTAGAACTCAATTCCTGGAGGGCCGCAGCTCTGCACAGTTTAGTTCCAACCCTAATTAAACACACCTGATCAAACTAATCGAGTCCTTCAGGCTTGTTTGAGACCTACAGGTAAGTGTGTTGGAGCAGGGTTGGAACTAAACAGTGCAGAGCTGCGGCCCTCTGCTGTATGGAGTATATTCACCATAGATGCACATACATACAATTCATTTTTCTTAAACTTAAAAACAACATTTTTATTTGTAAAGTGGTTTGAAATAGTCACACGGCCTGAAAACACATTCAGATGATAAACTAATAGTACATTTATACTTAAAATGTGTCTATGTTTAATGTTTTTGCAATATATATTGCGATATTAAGCATACTTTGGCTAAATTAAAGAACAAATGGCTCTGGAAATGACTCATAACTTTACATTAATTGTAAGGATTTTGTGCATTTGCGTAAAGTAAGATAAACCAATCACAAGCATTGATAAATACAGTATCGCAGTGGTCGTCAAACTGTGGTACGTGGGCTTTTTTTCTTGTGGTACGCGGAAGAATTGCTGAATAATAAAAGAATAAAATAAAATGAACACACTTTTAACCCTTTGACACGTACGATAACACCGATACTCATGTGATCAGATAGCATTGGCTGCTCCCTGAAGCGTACGATTACACCGCTGTGCTTAGAATGTTTACTGTGACAGAGTCACAGAGCTGCGTGGCGCTTGCAGAGCAGATACACACGCGCTAGAGAAGCCCTTCTGCAGACCAGTGCTGTTGTGTTGGCATTTCAGTTACTGCAAACGCTGCATCATTGCTAAAATAATTATTACACATGTGCTAAATGTGTGCTCGTAGTCGTGTAAAATAATGCATGTTTTCAATATATGAAGTTATTTGTTTTGTAATGCAGCGTGGCTTTCAGTTTAGTTAGCTCAGATTTAAGCTTATTAATTTGGGTGTGTTTCCCTCGGTTTCAGCTCGCATCTCAGCCTGCCTGTCAGACATTTCACACTGGATGAGAGATCATCATCTTCAGCTTAACCTCACGAAAACAGAAATGCTTGAAGTTTCTGCCAACCCGACTCTACACCATAACTTTTCAATCCAGATGGACGGGGCAACCATTACTGCATCCAAAATGTAAAAAGCCTTGGAGTAACGATTGATGACCAACTAAACTTCTCTGAGCACATCTCTAGAACTGCTCGATCTTGCAGATTCACACTCTACAACATCAGAAAGATCCGACCCTTCTTATCTGAACATGCAGCTCAACTCCTTGTTCAAGCTCTTGTTCTCTCCAGACTGGACTATTGCAACTCTCTACTAGCCGGGCTTCAGCTAACTCTATCAAGCCTCTTCAGCTGCTTCAGAACGCAGCAGCACGAGTGGTCTTTAATGAAGCTAAAAGAGCACATGTCACTCCGCTGCTCATCCGTTTGCACTGGCTGCCAGTTGCTGATCACACCAAATTCAAAGCTCTGATGTTTGCTTACAAAGCGACTTCTGGCTTTGCTCCTCCTTATCTGCTCTCACTTCTGCAGATGTATGTGCCCTCCAGAAACTTGCGTTCTGTGAATGAACGTCGCCTCGTGGTTCCATCCCAAAGAGGGAAGAAATCACTTTCCCGAACTCTCGCATTCAATCTGCCCAGTTGGTGGAATGAACTCCCTAACTGCATCAGAACGGCAGAGTCACTCGCTGTCTTCAAGAAACCACTAATAACTCAACTATTTAGTGTCCACTTCCCTTCCTGATCTGCAATTGCCTCTCTGGTTCTACCGCTAACTGTACTACAGAAAAATAAATAATTACTAATTTTCTGTTTCTTACACTTTACACACCTGAAACTCGCCTACAGCACTTCTTCATTGTTGCTCTTATAGTTGTGTAAATTGCTTCCTTGTCCTCATTTGTAAGTCGCTTTGGATAAAAGCATCTGCTAAATGACTAAATGTAAATGTAAAAGAGGCGAGACACAGAACATAGACTCAGACTTTACCTTACCTGAAGCTTAGAGGTAGATTGTAATTAAAGTTATTGTCCGTGTGCACAGACTAAGGGACGGCAAACTGTACCGCAGTCTGCTTGAAAACAGCTGTCAGTGCGCGTTTAACGCAAACTTCATGGTTCACTTAAGATGTGATCTCATTCGTACCAAATCATGGAAATACAAACGCAATCTCACAACAATTCGTAAATTTTTTATATAGTGGCTAATTCGCATGAATTCAGACGATCTAATTCGTACAATTTAGTACGATTTGCTCATCCCCCAATGACGGTTGGGTTTAGGGGTGGGGTTAGGTGCCCCGCCTCCTTTTTAAAATCGTACAATTTCCCACGACTGAACTCATAGGAATTTGTACAAATTAGCCACTGAACTGGCAAAACGTCAAATACTTCTCGTGAGATCAGGCTGGAAATACTGCACGTATGAATTAGTCAATCACTGTACACTGTATATGCATATAACCGCTCGCTTATCTGACACACAGGGCTACTGTAAATGACAAGCAGCAGAGCTAATCTCTTATTTAAATATGTAATTCCAAATCATACATTTACAATACAAGTTAATATTTAGATTTCAAATAATTACAAATGTCATGTGCCCATGCAACTTATATTTCAAAATGTATTAAAAAATTGTATGTATGTGTGTGTATATATATCTTTTTTTGTCTGCAAGCACAGTGAGTAATGTTCAAACTATTTATAATGTGTACATAATTATTATAATATTAAAGTGGCTGACAGTAATACATATTCCTAATAATAGTAATTAATCTGCCTGGTTTTTGAACTGTGCAGTGCTGTAGCTGCTTAATTAGGCCTACTACACTATTGTATTTCAGTACTGCTCATTATGGTGGTACTTGGTGAAAAAAGTTTGAGAACTGCTGCAGTAGAGCAAAGCTGCCCACACGGTCACCCAAGCCTTAAAAACAGCAGCAAATGATAAACTAGTTGGTCAGTTTATGGATAATGTGCAGTAATCCACTGGTCATGAATGTTGTGCTGTGTTTTCTGGTCAAATGTAATCCTGATTAAACACTGCAGACTCTGATGTGAGTATTGCGGATGCACACTCTGCGATATCAGTGCTGGAATGAGTTACGCTGCGTTCCATTCGGAAGGGCTCATCCCTACACCCTAATCCCTTCAAAGGGTTTGCGCTAGCTAGAGAGTGACAGCTTTAAAGGGATGATGGATGTAGGGATCAAACATTTTTTTAAATAATGAGACGATCAAGCAGGTTTCAGGAGGGGGAGGACTGACAATCGGAACGGCTCCATTGACTTTGTATTGCGGGAGGGTGCCAAAGATCTTGCTTTTTATTTTGCTTTAAGGTGATTTCACTTCCTCCGTTGTCAGATTATTTTGCTTCATTTTCACTCATTATTTCTGAAAACAAGACAATAGTTGTGCTTTAACTAGAACAGGCTTCTTGATTTAAGAATTTGTAGATATTTGGACTAAAAACAGGACAGAAACATTTTTACAATCCTTTACTCAGAAGGGCCCTTCAAAGTGGCCTGTTTTGAGCACTTTGGTTGGGAGCTGTGCTCTAATATGGCAGTCATGTTTGTTTTCTCACTGAAGAGGGCGATATGTCCCGTTTGGAACGCAGCGATATTGAGAATGTTCCTCTATGATGTTTTCCTGAAATCAGCCTCCGCTTTCTGCCAGATGAGGCTTCAGGTTTCCTCAAACACTCCTCCAGGCATTTATTTCACTTACGGTGTGTTTGACACTCGCAATGAGAAAGAAATAAGCAAAGACGTCAAACATATGAGAGCTCTGACAAACTGTTCCCTTTCACATCCGCAATCAATCAAACCAACAGTGGAGCTCAAAACCAGAGTCCGTCTGTCCTGCTTGAGCCTCGTATTAGATATTTACAGTCCACTCAAACTACACTCCATCACACCAATCTGAGGCTCAATCTGGAGGAAATGTTCTATGGTGTTTGATCGTCTGCCTCTGCTAACTCTTTATAAGTTCACACATTAGATAGCGGAGTTAAAATCAGCACACACACGCATATATATATATATATATATATATATATATATATATATATATATATATATATATATATATATATATATATATATATATATATATATATATTATAGTCAACACTTGAAGTGGTTTAAAAACTTTTTTCTAAATTATAATCACTGGCCACTTTATTAGGTACACCTGTCCGACTGCTTGTTAACACTAATGTCTAATCAGCCAATCACATGGCAGCAGCTAACTGCATTTAGGCATGTAGACATGGTCAAGAGGATCTGCTGCAGTTCAGAGCGAGCATCAGAATGGGGAAGAAAGGGGATTTAAGAGACTTTGAACGTGGCATGGTTGTTGCTGCCAGACGGGCTGTAAGGCTGGTGGTGGTGTAATGGTGTGGGGGAGATTTTCTTTGGGTCCATTAGTACCAATTGAGCATCAACGCCACAGCCTACCTGAGTATTGCTGCTGACCATGTCCATCCCTTTATGAGCACAGTGTCTCCATCTTCTGATGGCTACTTCCAGCAGGATAACGCAGCATGTCATGAAGCTCAATCATCTCAGACTGGTGTCTTGAACATGACGATGAGTTCACTGTACTCAAACGGCCTCCACAGTCACCAGAGCTCAATCCAATAGAGCAGCTTTGGGATGTGGTGGAACGGGAGATTGGCATCATGGATGTGCAGCCAACAAATCTGCAGCAACTGTGTGATGCTATCATGACAATATGGAGCAAAATCTCTGAGGAATATTTCCAGTAGCTTGTTGAATCTACAACACCAAGGATTAAGACAGATCTGAAGGGGTTCAACCTGGTACTAGTAAGGTGTACCTAATAAAGTGGCCGGTGAGTGTATATGTAATATATAGTGCTCTTCATAAATGAGCACACCCACTTTTACAAAATAATATTTTCATCAATTTCTCAATGTATATTTTGGTGCATTTAAACAAAAGAGTTTGATAAATCAGTTATATCCTTTATAATATGGTCAGGAATAGAAAGATCAGACTTTACTTTCAAACCAGGTATTAGAAAAATATATATACAAACTACAAAATCTTATTTAATATTTTCCTCCAGCATGTTAATATTTTGTGCGTATTGTTGTGGGATTGTGATCTCTGGTACTGACTGATCTACTGTATCCGCACAGATATATTACTGTAGAGCATCCTGGAGAGAACAGAGGGATCTGAGACTCATCTATGCTGAACACTATATATATTGCAATAGATATTTGTCAATATTCCCAAAATATGTTGCGTATATTATAAACATGAAATCCAAATATGAACGGGTATGGCATGTGTGTCATTTGCATACAGAGTCCTTTATTAGATTTCTATGTGGGAGATTCAGTGAGCAGTGTTTCTGTGTGTGTGTGTGTGTGTGTGTGTTAATGTGTGTGTGCGCCTGCGGTCTGTTCCACACACTCACTGCTTCAGGTATGTGCTGGTAATCAGTGAGTCAAGCGTGTTATGAACGATCTGCCAAACACTAAAGTCAGGCCAGGAGAAGGAAAATAAATGTGAAAAACATGGCGGCACCGCAGGCTGATGGAGTCCAGGCTTCAGTCGTCAGCTCACTGTCTGCGCAACTGTGTGTGTGTGTGTGTGTGTGTGTGTGTGTGTGTGTGTGTGTGTGTGTGGGGGGGGGGGGGGCACGACTTGCTTTCACTTCAGGAATGGAAGAGTTTAGTGTAATTGTGTGTTTATGCAGCGCTAGATAAAGCTGAGCACAGAGACGGACAGGAGACTCAGGCCATGGCCACACTGATAGGGTTCAGTTATAGTGTATATCTTTCTCTCCGCTTCAGCCTTCCGTCCACACTGAGACGAAGATTTTAGGAAACAGTCTGTTTGACGTCGCTGTCCTAAGTGGATAAATGTGAAGCAGTGTTTTGGAGTACAGTGTGGACGGTGAAAACTGAGGCCTTGGAAATTTATGATCATTTTAGTCATGTGATGCAGTCATGTGACCAATCGCATTGTGTCGCTAATGTTTTAATAATTCCAGTAATGTGCGTTGCATCACTCGCTCTAGATTACATGTGGAATGTTTTTCACCTTATGCAAATTTTTCACTCAACTTGAATTTGATTGGTCAGTTTAGTAAAGCTGATAAGTGTGGGAGGAGCTAATAGCTAAAGGGGTGGAGCAAGGCTATTAATTTGCATTGCGTCACTCATTCTGGACCACTCATGGAATGTTTTTCACCTTATGCAAATTTTTCACTCAACTTGAATTTGATTGGTCTGTTTGGTAAAGCTGATGAGTGTGGGTGGAGCTAATAGCTGTAGGGGTGGAGCAAGGCTATTTGCATTGCATCCTTAATTCTGGATTACTCTCGGAATGTTTTTTAACCTCATGCAATTTTTTCACTAAGGTTGATTTTGATTGGCCAATTTGGAAGCAGTGATACGTGTGGGTGGGGCTAATAGTTGTAAGGGCGGAGCAAGGCTATTAATTTGCATTGACTCATTCACTCTGGATTACTAAGAATGTTTTTCGCCGTATGCAAATTTTTCACTTAAGTTGATTTTGATTGGTCGGTTTAATGAGTGTGGGAGGAGCTAATAGCTATAGGGGTGGTACAAGGCTGTTTATTTGCATTGCATCACTTACTGGAGTACTCAAGGAATGTTTTTAGCCTCAATTCAAATTTTTCACTTAACTTGAATTTGATTGGTCTGTTTGGTAAAGCTGATATATGTGGGTGGCGCTAATAGCTGTAGGGGTGGAGCAAGGCTGTTAATTTGCATTGCGTCACTCATTCTGAACTACTTGTGAAATGTTTTTCACCTCATGCAAATTTTTCGCATAAGTTGATTGTACTTGTGGGTGGGGCTGATAGTTGTGGGGGCGGAGCAAGGCTATTAATTTGCATTGCGTTTCTCGCTCTAGATTACTTGTGGAATGATAATAATTTTAGCCTCAATGCAAATTTTTCACTCAAGTTGAATTTGGTTGGCCAGTTTGGTAGCTGTGATATGTGTGGGTGGAGCCAAGAATATGATGGCGGAGTCAGGCTGTTATTGCACACTGTGTTACTTGCTCTAGATTACACGTGGAATGTTTTTCATCCTATGCAAATTTTTCACTTAAGCTGATTTTGATTGGTCAGTCTGGTAAAGCTGATGAGTGTGGGTGGGGCTAATAGCTGAGGAGCTGTGGAGGGTGGAGCAAGGCTATTCATTTGCATTGCATTACTCACTGGATTACTCTTGGACTGCTTTTAGCCTTGATGCAAATTTTTCACTCACATTGATTTTGTTTGGACAGTTTGGAAGCTGGTTGTGTTGCGGCTGGAAAGGCATCCGCTGTGTAAAACATATGCTGGATAAATTAAAGGTTCATTCCACTGTGGCGACCGCTGATGAATAAAGGGACTAAGCTGAAAAGAAAATTATTGAATGGATGAGTTTGGTAGCTGTAATCAATGTGGGCGGGGTCAGGAGTCATAGAGATGGAGCAAGGCTATTCATTTGCATTGCGTCACTCACCTCATGCAAATTTTTTACTCAAAATGATTTTGATTGGTCAGTTTGATAGCTTTAATCAATGTGTAATCAAAATGAAACTTTTTGCACAAGTAATGATTTTGATTGGTCAGTTTAATAGTGGTAATGAGTGTGGGAGGAGCCAGAAGCTGTGGGGGCCAAGCAAGGCACTTCATGTGCATTGTGTCACTTGTTATAGATTATTAGCAGAATATTTTTGCCTCATGCAAATTTTCCACTTGAATTGATTTTGATTGGTCAGTTTGGCAGCAGTGCTATGTTTGGGTGTGGCTAATAGCTGAGGGGGTGGAGCAAGGCCATTCGTTTGCATTGCATTACTAACTTGATTACTTGTGGAATGTTTTGCCTCAATGCAAATTTTTTACTCAAGTTGATTTTGATTGGTCCGTTTAGTAGCTGTGATAAGTGTGGGCGGGGCCAAGACACGTAGAGGTGGAGTCAGGTTATTTTTTTGCGTTTGCACTCGCTCTAGATTAATAGAATGTTTTTCGCCTTATGCAAATCTTTGACTGAAGTTGATTTTGATTGGTCAGTTAGGTAAAGCTGATTAGTGTGAGGGCGGAGCTAACAGCTGTGGGGGCGGAGTGAGGTTAGTGCCATGAGTGTTTAACAAGTCTCAAGCCCACAGAAGAGCTCCAGAAGAAGACTTATTGTTTATTTTGTGTTCATTTATGATTAAATCTGTTGAACGTTTGCCCGTTCCTGTCTTTTTCTTCCCTGAATGAGTGTGAGTTTGATCTATTATTACCGGAACATCTCACTCATTTCCATTGTATCTAATCTACTTGCAGATACTGACACAGAGAGTGTGTGTCAGCTCAGAGTGATGGTGTTATTTTTACATAACTGTGTTATGCTGAATGATTCATTCTCCCATGTGTTGATGTGTTATTGTTTTAGACAGACTCTTTACTTGCAGTTCATGAGCTGTTCTAATATGCACATGAAGTCACTTTTATAAAACAGATGTAATATCCCACATCTCTTCTGCTGCTGTGTGTAGAAGACGCTGCTGAATGCATGCATGGAAACAAATGAAGTAAATAATGATGACTTTCTTACACTCTTTGATGTTTCGAGGAGCGTTTTGGCATGAATGACACACCATACCGTAGATGTTCTGCGGCCGGTTCTCCTGGATGTAGTACCTGCATCACAAAACACATGCACAGACGAATGACTGTAAAATATTAAAGAAATTAAACAAGTCAAACATGTTTTCACTAATCAAATTATGAAGAAAAAGCAGAATTTAAGAGCACATTACTGACTGCATGATTTAATTTTGAACAAATGCAGAATCAATTTACAGTAATATTTTAGTTTAAGCACTGATTCTCACTATTATCTGCCTGATATTAATATATTAACTGCTTATTAGTACTTATAAAGCACATATTCTGCATGGTCTTATTCTGCATCACTAATTTGACCCCACTGCTAGCTTAATTACTATAATTAATCAGCAAATAAGGAGTTTATTTAAAATTCAGAGCTAATTGTACCTTAAAATCAAGTGAGATCACGGCTTAAAAAGAAAATGGGTCATTTTGGTACAAATCATGCATAAA
>NC_141029.1:58490000-58542500 GCF_052040795.2 Danio rerio | reverse complement strand
ACAACTCACATTCACTGAGACGAGGCATGGTCATTTATACAGCACATCTCATCATGCACCACACTAACTCAAAGTGCTTAACTTACTATTGTGTAATGTATATAACACACACACACACACACACACACATGAACACAGATCTGATGTGAATCAATGATTTGAAAAGCTGTGTTTTTAAGAGCAGTTTCTGAATAATCTCATATCTGATGAAGTCTGAACTCTTTTTCAATTTGATAAAAGTTGATCTAAACTGAATGAACGCTGAATCACTAAATCACCACTGAACTAGATTGGACTCAGTGATGAATGAACACTGAATCAACACTGGATTAAACTGAATCAACACTAAAATAAATCTTCATAGAACTGATCTGAACTTATCAAATCCACATTGATCTTAATTGAGCTAAACTGAATCAACATTGAACTGAACCAAATCAACTATGCATTAAATAGCGAACACAGATCTGAACTGAATCAATGACCTGAATCAATAAGTTGAAAAACATGTTTTTAAGGGCAGAACCTAACTAATCTCATACTAATGAAATCTGAATTCAGTCATTTTTCCATTTGATAAAAATTGAGCTAAACTGAATCAAATCATTATTAAACTGGACTAAATCAACAATAAAATAATTGACTCAGCGATGAATGAAAACTGATGAACTAAACTGAATCAGTTTAGTTCAATTAAACTTAATTGAAATAAACTGAATGAACATTGAGTCACATCATCATTGAACTAGACTCAATCAACAATATAATTGACTCAGTGATGAATGAACACTGAATCAACACTGAATCAAATCTTCATTTAACTGAACTAAACTAATCATATAAACATTGAAGTTAACTGAGGTAAACTGAATCAACATTGAACTTAATTGAGCTAAACTGAATCAACACTGAATCAAATCTTCATTTAACTAAATTGAACTAATCATACAAAAATTGAACTTAATTGAAACAAACTGAATCAACGCTGAATAAAATCGTCATTGAACTAGACTGAATAAAGAATAAATATAATTGACTCAGTGAGGAATGAACACTGAATCAACACTGGATTTAACTGAACTAAACTAATCATATAAGCATTGAACTTAATTCAGCTAAACTGAATGAACACTGAATCAAATCATAATTGAACAAGACTGAATCAACAATATAATTGACTAAGTGATGAATGAACACTGAATCAACACTGAATCAAATCTTCATTTAACTGAACTGAACTAATCATATAAACATTGAACTTAATTGAGGTAAACCGAATCAACATTGAACTTAATTGAGGTAAACCGAATCAACATTAAACTTAATTGAGATGAACTGAATCAACATTGAACTTAATTGAGATGAACTGAATCAACATTGAACTTAATTGAAATGAACTGAATCAACATTGAACTTTATTGAGATGAACTAAATCAACATTGAACTTAATGAAGGTAAACTGAATCAACATTGAACTTAATTGAGCTAAACTGAATCAACATTGAATCAAATCTTCATTTAACTGAACTGAACTAATCATATCAACATTAAACTTTAATTTGATAAAAAATCTAAACTGAATGAACACTGAATCAAATCACAATTGAACTAGACTGAATCAACAATAATATAATTGAGTCAGTGATGAATGAACAACGAATCACCATCTAATCAAATCTTCACGTTCTAACTGAACTGAACTAATCATTTTAACATTGAACATAATTGAGCTAAACTGAATTAACATTGAACTTACCAGGTTCAATTGAATCAATATTGAATTGAACCGAATCGACTCTAAAGTAAATATCAATGACAGATCTGAGCATGATCAGCGATGTTCAGAATAATGATCAGGACAGTGTGTTTAGGCAGAATCTGAATGATCCGGTATCTGCTGAAGTCTGACTCGGTTATTCTCCGGTGTCTGCCTCTGCTTTGAATCAGTCTGTGTTGAGCAGAGAACTGAAGCTGGATCTGTGATGCTTTAACTGACGTGACCTTCAGAAAACAATCACAGTGAGCGCAGTTGGTTTTAATCCGCCAATAATAAGCATCTTCAGCCTGGTTCTGGTTCAGTGCGGTATGAGTTCACCGCTAAACACTCGACCTGCCAAACATATCGCCGTAATCAAAAGCATGTGCACCGACCCACCGCGAGTCTCTGCTCCACATCCGCAGCTCACCATCATCTCCATATTTACTCTGAATAATAATAATAATAATAATGCAGCAGTGATGGAAACTCTGAACTCATGAGGACGCGGCGGCCAAAACATCCAGCTCTTTCTGTAATATCTGCTTGAACTCGCATTGATTTGTGATGAAAGAAGTCGTCACTGCGTCTCCTCGGGCCCTCAGCATTATCTTCTTGTCATTTGTGAACGCTCTCGTCAGCGCTGAGCTCTTAATTAGGGTCTTAATGATGCGTCTTTGGTGGGCAGAGGTGAAGCTCTTTGATCTTCTGGCCTCCAGGATGGTTTTGAAGAGGAAAGAGGAGATAAAAGAGCATGATGATGATGAGGATGATGCTGCTGCTGTACATCTGCTCTGCTTTAGAGCTTACTGAAGACTGATTCTGACACTTACTGAAAACACACACACACACACACACACACAAACACACACACACACACACACGCACACACACACTGATGTTTACAGACACTTTACAGAAACAGACACGCACACTCATGCCCATACACTCACATATACACTCACCGGCCACTTTATTAGGTACACCTCACTAATACCGGGTCGGCCCCCTTTCACCTTCAGATCTGTCTTAATCCTTGGTGTCAGAGATTCAGCAAGCTGCTGGAAATATTCCTCAGAGATTTTGCTCCATATTGTCATGATAGCATCACACAGTTGCTGCAGATTTGTCGGCTGCACATCCATGATGCCAATCTCCCGTTCCACAACATCCCAAAGCTGCTCTATTGGATTGAGCTCTGGTGACTGTGGAGGCCATTTGAGTACAGTGAACTCATCGTCATGTTCAAGAAACCAGTCTGAGATGATTGAGCTTTATGACATGCTGCGTTATCCTGCTGGAAGTAGCCATCAGAAGATGGAGACACTGTGCTCATAAAGGGATGGACATGCAAGGCATGTTATGCGTTTTAAAACTAAATGTATTAGTGTAAACAGGGCCTGACTCTCTGAAACTGACCCTTTCAGGCTTTGATCCTAATTGTGGCATTTTGGTGACTGTCACTTTAAATGCAAATGAGATATATTCAGAAGAGGGCGGAGCTACAAATGCATATGTGTCAGCATAGTGGCATAGAGGACTTGTTGTGTTTCCATTACGCCACTATGACTGTGGACACACTACACTACACACACTTCTGTACACACAGCTTCATTTTGCATCAATAAGATTTGACTGAACTGAACCACATTAAATCTTCAGATCTGCCATGATCATTCAGAGCCAAATCATCATCATTCAGGAGTAAATTCACCTTCATTCTGGTTTATGTTGACTTTTAGGAAGGTTTCTACACTTATTTTGTAAGTCAGAGCCCTGGACTCTCTATCGCCCCCTTCAGTCCGCTTCATTACTCCTCCATCCTCTGATCACACACACACACACACACACACACACACACACACACACACACACACACACACACACACACAGCTTTGAAGTGTTTTGGCTCCTTCTTGATGATTTACAGCAGAGCTTCAAGAACTTTTCATGTTTTCATCAGAAGTGTGTGTTGGAGATCACAGTGTTGTGAATTACAGACTGAAGGTGTTTTTACACAGACACACACACACACACACACACACACACACACACACACACACACACACACACACTCACACACTACAAACAATCCCACAGCTGTAATTATGCACAAATGCACTCGTCTAGAAGATAATTATACAATGTTCTCTGCATATGTGTGCTGGAATTCACCTATCTGCTCTTTCATGTTGGATCTTAAGTGCTCTGAGTGATTTCAATATCAATGTTGATGTCTGATGATGATGTTTTGGTTGGTTGTAATTCTGTCAGGATTTATTCATTCTCAAAGACATATTTGTGACGGTATGTGCTTGTGTTTGTGTGTTCATGTGTGTGTGTGTGTGTGTCTGAGTGTAGTGAAATAGGTGTGTGTGAGTTTGCGTGTGGATGAGTGTATATGTATGTGTGCATGCGAGGCATGCATTTGTTTGTGTATGCATATGTGTATATATGTGTGTGTGTGTGCGTTTGTGTATGTGTAATAATATTGCATAAGTGTATGTATTTCAGGGTTTCTGCAGGTCTCACGGAGTTAAATTAAAGGGTTTTTAATACATTTTTATGACCTATATGAATTCAGTTCAGCTTCATTTTTATAGCGCTTTTACACTGTAGACTGTGCCAAAGCAGCTTCACATAGAAGATCATAGTGAATGTAAACAGTGTCAGTCCGGTATTCAGAGTTTAAGTCCAGTTCAGTGTGGTTTAATAATCACTACTGAGAGTCCAAACACTGAAGAGCAAATCCATCCATGCACAGCTCTACAGATCCTGAACCATGCAAGCCAGTGGAGACAGTGGAGGAACAAACTTCACCAATTGACCAAAGTGAATCATTAAATAACCTGGAGAGAAACCAGGCTCAGTTGGGCACCACCATTGTGCAGAGCTGCAGTCTTGGCGCTGAAATTAAATTTTAGATCCATTAAGGGCTAAAGGGTAAGGAATTTTTCAGATGGCCCAGATGGAAAGGGTTTTTATTTACCCTATAACAGTGGTTCTCCAACGGTGGTACGTGTACCACTATATGCAGGCTTCCTTCAAGTGGTACATGCAGCCATCGCTGAATAATTAAAGTAAATAAAATGAATGCACTTTTACCGCTTTGATGAGTATAAAAACACCCAAAAAATTGATTTTATTAGGCTAAACCTTTTATTTTCAGTTTTCTTATGTTTGTTATGTATTTATAATTTGAAGCTAATTTCCTCTCCATATCTGTATCGGTTGTTTGGGGCGTATCTTGTATTTTTATATCCTAATGTTGACAGCTATGGTTTTAATCACTTGCTTTTCTGACACACATAGCCTCCTCTAATGCGCAGTAATCTAACTCATATATTTAAAATACAAGTTAAAGTTTCGATTTTAAAGATACATGTTGCATGTATATATGAATTATTTGTATATTTAAAAATGTATCAAAAAGATATACATGAATACGATGACATAGCATATATTTACGCGGTTTAAGGAACATTTCCAGGTTTTGATGAATAGGCTGCTATATGAAAATACTAATTTACATTAAAGTACAGCAGTTTTCTTTTTACTTTTTAAGAACAGTGCCGTTTTTAATTAACCTTTAAAAGCATATTTTAATTTAAACGTTGACGTTGTGTTTATTTAAGCACAGTAGGCCTATAGTGTTAATGTTTAAACTATTATTAATGTTTAAAGTGGCTGACAATAATAAATATTCCTAATAAGAATAATTAATCTGCCTGGTTTTTGAACTGTGCAGAGCTGTAGCTGCATAATTAAGCCTACAACGCTGCTGTACTTCAATACTGCCCATTAGGGTGGTACTTGGAGAGACTATTTTTTTGAGGTGGTACTTAGTGAAAAAAGTTTGAGAACCACTGCCCTATAATATATATATAATTTAATACATTTAATAATACATTAATAATAAAACATATACATTTTAGATTTTATTTTCTAGCTAAATATTGTGTTATACCAATTTCCAAAATTAAAATAATTAAAATAAACAAATGTTTTAAGTTTTAAAAACTATAATAAACTAAATCTATGCACAACAATCTGTCCAGGTCGGTGTCCTCAGCAGTAAACACATGGAGAACGTTTAGACAAATGTTACTGTAAGGAAAATAATGAAACCATTATGACAAACAGAGTTAAAATGACCTTATTAAATTAAGACTTCACTGCTTTATTGAGATGATTGTTGGTGACTGTATGGGTTTTGGCCACATTTGGTAGCAATACACGAACAAAGGAAAATTCAAACCTGTTTTAAAAAGATTTAAGACCTAAAACATAATATTTCAGTACAATTAAGACTTTTTTAAGGGCTAAACTTTGGATTTTGAGATTTCAGACCTTTTAAGACCCTGCAGAAACCCTGGTGTTTGTGTTTGTGTTTTCATCAGTGTACACTATCAGACAGAAGCTGTAAGAGCAGCTGTAAGAGCAGCAGATAGTAACTGGTCTTCTAGTTGATGATGTGTGAAAGTGTCAGAAGGTGGATTTCTCTGCTGGATCATCTGCTGATCTGCATCAATCATCACCAATACTGCAGAACACCTACTGGAACCAGCATGCACCAAGATTCTGACAGAAATCAGTCAAGTTTGGTGAAGGACACATCATGGTTTGGGGTTCATTCAGTATGGGGGCGTGCGAGAGATCTGCAACATCAACAGCCTGAGGTATCAAGACATCTGTGCTGCCCATTACATTACAAACCACAGGAGAGGGACAATTCTCCAGCAGGATAGCGCTCCTGCTCATACTTCAGCCTCCACATCAAAGCTCCTGAAGGTCAAGCTGCTCCAGGATTGGCCAGCCCAGTCACCAGACATCAACATTATTGAGCTGATGAAGGAGGAGGTGTTGAAGATGAACACAGAGACTCTTGATGAACTCTGGGATCCTGCTGAAGCTTTCTTCTTCATTCCAGATGACTTTATTAATCAGTGATGTGAGTCATGTCAGAGATGTGTGGATGCAGTCCTCCAAGCTCATGATGGAGTCAGACACAATATTCATTCTGTCTCCACTGCAGCAGGACTTTATATTCTATACTGGACATTATTTCTGTTCAGTGATGAGACTTTAGTCTGAGCAGAGTCAGAGCGCACTGTCCTCATCAAATCAGTCAACATCAAGACATGATCAGATTTATTGAGCTCAAATCAGCAAAATCTAGAGGCCTTCACCTTTCATAGAGACACTTCTGACAACTAGAAGAACACTTAGAATTTGCAACTCCTAAAACTTGGATAGGCGACAAGACTTCTGTAAGGTAGTGTAGTTTTGTGTGTGTGTTTATGCATGAGTGTATGAGTGTGTCCCTGAATGTGTGTGTGTGTGTGTGTATTTCTCACCATGTACGGCTCTTGTCCAGCTTGGCACTGTGGGCAGGGTTGGCAGCTGCTGGTTGTGTGATTGTAAAACTCATTTTCTCCACAGCTCGAGTATTCAGCGCTCACTGTAGACATGCTGGACACCTGCACACACACATGCACACGCGCACACACACACACACACACACACACACACACACACACACACACACACACACACACACACACACACACACACAGAGAATATGTCATTTTAAATCTCAATCTTATTCTGTGTTTTTAAGTTTAGACTTCTTAGATAATCATCAGTCTCATCATCATAAGTGTTATTAAACTGAAGCAGTTCAAGTTGAGCAGATCTTCATCAGTGTTCAGCTGCTCTGACACAATCCACACTGTAAAAGCGCTGGAGAAATACACATGAACTGAATTTATTATTATTATTTATTTATGAGCTTCACGGTGGCGCAGTGGGTAACAAGATCACCTCACAGCAAGAAGGTCGCTGGTTTGAGTCTCGGCTGGGTCAGTTGGTGTTTCTGTGTGGAGTTTGCATGTTCTCCCCGTGTTGGTGTGGGTTTCCTCCGGGTGCTCCGGTTTCCCCCACAGTCCAAACACATGCGCTATAGGGGAACTGATCAACTAAACTGGCCGTAGTGTATGAGTGTGTGTGTGAATGAGTGTGTATGGATACTGTGTAAAAACATATGTTGGAATAGTTGTCGGTTCATTCCACTGTGGCAACCACTGATAAACAAGGGACTAAGCTGAAGGAAAATAAAGAATTTAATTTGTAATTTTGTTTTATTTTTATTAATTAATTTATTATTTTATTTATTTTATTTTATGGTATTTATTGTTGTTCTTCCTACTCAGAGAGTGTGTGTGTGTGTGTGTGTGTTTACGTCTTTATGTATTTTAATTATGGGATGCTGTTGGACGACTGAATTTCCTCAGGGATCAATAAATGATCTGACTAACAGTGACTGAAGCGTTTCTCACAGCAGTGTTCAGTGTGTCAGACGCTTCATACAATGATTTAACGCTAATTACTGCATTAAACGCACAGCGGGTGTGTGAGTGCAGGATGATGTCATCAATATTTTCCATAACCATAAATTAGTGTGTGTGTGTGTGTGTGTGTGTGTGTGTGTCTGCTGCTGTCTGTTTTTATGATCTGGGAAATGAGTATCAGCGGTCGAGCGTTTCTCAGTGTTCAGATGCCTGTGTGAGTCTCAGTGACTGAATACATACACACTCGTGCACAACAACCTCATCCGGGATGGAGTGTGTAAGTGTGTAGTTTATGTGTGTGTATATGTTAAAGTGGAGGAGGCAGAAGTGTTCCTCATGCTGTCGTGTTTAATCATGCTATTATCACAATACTGCATAAAATATGGAGCAAAACTGCGAAAACACATGAGTTTAACAGGTGTAATGACCACACAATAATCTGTGTGTTGCTCTGTTGTGTGTGTGTGTGTGTGTGTGTGTATATATATATATGTGTGTGTGTGTGTGTGTGTGTGTGTGTGTGTGTGTGTGTGTGTGTGTGTTCAGAGTAAATAAAAACCTTAATTAGTGCAAATCTTTTTCCGGATTTATTGGATATGAATTGTGTGTGTGTGTGTGTGTGTGTGTTATAAGTGATAAAATCAAAACTACACAAAAATATTTTGTATCACACAGATATTTAAATTTATTCATCATCATTCTCTTTTCAGCTTATTCCCTTTATTTATCAGTGGTCGACACAGTGGAATGAACCACCAACTATTCCAGCATATGTTTTACGCAGTGGATGCCCTTCCAGGTGCAACCCAGTACTGGGAAACATCCATACACACTCATTCACGCACACAGTCATACACTACGGCCAGTGTAGTTGATCAGGAGGAGGAAACCCACGCCAACACAGGGAGAACATGCAAACTCCACACAGAAACACCAACTGACCCAGCCGAGACTCGAATCAGTGACCTTCTTACTATGAAGCGATTGTGCTACCCACTGAGCCACCGCATCGATGTGTTCAGATGTTTAAATTCATATATATATATATATATATATATATATATATATATATATAACAGATATATTTTATATCTGAATATAAATAAACTTTTTCAGATATATGCATGCGCACATGTGTATTTATATATAAACATTTATACAGTACACACACATATAATGTAAAAAACGTTTATTTCAGATGCGATTAATTGATTAATTTTTGCCCAGCGCATGTGTGCGTGTGCGTTTGCATTCATGACTGCGTGTGCCTGTTTGTGTGTGCATGAGTGTTTATGTTTGTGAGGGAGTGGGAATATGTGTGTGTGTGCATGTGTGAGTGAGTGGGTGTGCGTGTGTGTGCATGCCTGCCTGCATGTTTGTGTGTTTTTGCATTTGTGTGCGTGCGTGTGTGCGTGCATGTGTTTGTGTGTGTATTTTTGTGTGTGTGTATGTGTGTGTGTGTGTGTACATGCGTGTGCAAGTGTGAGTTAGTGAGTGACTGAGTGGGTGTGCATGTGTGTGTGTGTTTGTGTGAGTGTGTGTGCATGCCTGCCTGCATGTGCGACCGTGTGTGTGTGCATGTGTTTGTGCGTGCGTTTTTGTGTGCGTGTATGAGTGTGCGAGCATGTGTTTGAGTGTTTTTGAATTTGTGTGCGCTCGCGTGTGTGTGTGTATACGTGTGCATGTGTGAGAGTATATGTTTGTGTATTTTTGCATTTGTGTGCATGCGTGTGTGTGTGTGCATGTGTGCGTGCATGTGTTTTTGTGTGTGTATGTGTGTGTGTGTGTACATCCGTGTGCAAGTGTGAGTTAATGAGTGACTGAGTGGGTGTGCATGTGTGTGTGTGTTTGTGTGAGTGTGTGTGTACGAGGATGTGTGTGTGTGGGGGTGTGGGTGTGTGCGTTTTGCATGCACGTGTGTGTGCGTGCAGGTGTATTTGTGTATGTGTGTGTGCATACATGGTTGTGCGAGCGTGCATGTGTGTGTGAGTTAGTGAGTGGGTATATGTGCGTGTGTGTGTGTGTGTGTGTGTGTGTGTGTATGCATGCCTGCATGTGCATGCGTGCCTGCATGTGTGCTAGCATGTGTATGAGTGTGTGTATTTGTGCATGTGTCCATTTTTTTGCGAGTGTGTGTGTGTGTGTGTGTGTGCATGCTCATGTTTGTGCATGTACTTTTTAATGTGCATTTGTTCGTGCCTGTATGTGTGTGTGCGGATGTGCAAGCGTGAGTGTGTTTGTGCTTGCATGTGTGTGATTGTGTATGCATTTGTGTGCATGTGTGCGTGTGTGTGTGTGTGTGTGTGTGTGTGTATACACTTGTGCGAGCAGGTGTGTGCGCATGTATGTGCGTGCGTTTTTACCTGTGTGTGTGTGTGTGCAGTGAACTATGGAGATCTGCCGTGTGTTGTAGACTGTCTGCAGTTTCTGTTCATGAGGCCTCAATTGACACTCAGAGCTAAATGATAATAATAATAACAATAACAGTAATAATAGTAGTGGTGTGGATCATAGAGATCTCCTGAGCGGAGCGTCTCCCGCAGGTAAGCTGTGGTTTCATCATGTCACGGCGCTCTGGAGCTGCAGTAAAAGCCTGTCATTAAACACTGCTCTCTCTGAGAAATGCAGATCTGGGCCCGGAGCCAGACACATTCAGAGCTGTGAACATGAAGACGAGACGCTTTCAGACGCAGATTAACTGCAGCTCAAAGACGGCTTTGTAGTCGCTTCTACACGTCTCCTGCTAAATCTCCTGTAAAGCGCTGTGATCTGGGCTCGGGGTGGGCGAGGTGGAGAGAAACGGCACATCACCACTGTTTGTTCAACCATCTCAGATCTTTGAGGACAGCGAACGCTTCCTACACACACACACACTCACACACACACACACACACACACACACACTCACGTCTCTGAACATGTACAGGTGAAGTCAGAATTGTGCTCACCCTTTATTTTGATGTACGATTCACACTGTATAAAACCATTAGACCTCAATAAACTGCTAACGAGCTGCTTATTAACAGTTGGTGATGTAGAAGTTGGGTTTAGGTTTGAGGCAGGATTAGTGATGCAGAATAAGATCAAACATTATAAGTGCTAATAAACAGTTCATATCTTTATAATAGGCAGGTGATAAGCAGGGGCAGAATCTGCAGACATTTTTAGCAATTTCTGCAGAGATTTTTGTAAAAAATCTGCAGATTTATGCTGAAATCTTAATATAAAATAAAAAATAATAGCGTTTTAACTTTTATTTAATGGTTACAAGTCAAATCCATCTACCGTAGACCCACTCATTTGGTAAACAAAGCAAGACTCTCATATAATATTTCTACTGAAAGACAGAACATGTTACTGTACACACTGTACTGTAAATAAATCACATAAACACTTTTATATTACACAATATTATTACTGAAATTAATTTAAAAACAGAATAAATATGACTTTACACAAGTAAATAAATAGATCTGTGCTAAAATTCTGCAAAAATCTGTGGATTTCTGCGCTTGCAGATTGCGTGAAGGCCTAGTAATGTCAGCAGTTAATGGTGTGGAATGCTGCTTAAGAGTATTTTAGTTTTCATTTTACAACACACTGTTCAATATCAATCCTTGTAGATCTACACTGGAAAACATGCTTTTCTTACTTAGATTTTTTGTCTTGTTTCTAGTCCAAATATCTAAAAATTCCTAAATCAAGAAGCATTTTCTAGACAAGCAAAACATATTGTCTTGTTTTGAGAAATAATATGCCAATATTAAGTGAGTTTTTCCATAAAACAAGCAAAATAATCTTGTTTTTTCTTTTGACATAAGATTATTTTGCTCACCCCATTGGTAGATTATTTTGCTTGTTTTATGGAAAAACTCACTTAATATTGGCATATTATTATTTTTTATTAATATTGGCATATTATTATTTTTTATTAATATTGGCATATTATTATTTTTTTATTAATATTGGCATATTATTATTTTTTATTAATATTGGCATATTATTATTTTTTTATTAATATTGGCATATTATTATTTTTTATTAATATTGGCATATTATTATTTTTTTATTAATATTGGCATATTATTATTTTTTATTAATATTGGCATATTATTATTTTTTATTAATATTGGCATATTATTATTTTTTATTAATATTGGCATATTATTATTTTTTATTAATATTGGCATATTATTAATTTTTATTAATATTGGCATATAATTATTTTTTATTAATATTGGCATATTATTATTTTTTATTAATATTGGCATATTATTATTTTTTATTAATATTGGCATATTATTATTTTTTTATTAATATTGGCATATTATTATTTTTTATTAATATTGGCATATTATTATTTTTTATTAATATTGGCATATTATTATTTTTTTATTAATATTGGCATATTATTATTTTTGGATGTTTGGACTAGAAACAAGACAAAACATCTAAGTAAGAAAAGCATGTTTTGCAGTGTGAAGTTTAACAGAAGACTTTTTCTTTGCACATTTTAAACAGCAGTGTTCATAACTCATCTCTAATAACTGATTTCTTTTCTTATTTGCACATAATATTAGACTACATATTCTTCAAGACAATAGTATTCAGCTTAAAGTGAGATATAAAGGCTTCACTAGGGTAATTAGGGTACAGTTAGGGTAATTAGGTAAGTAGTGATTTCTAAATTTACTTTGACTTGTATCTCATTGCAGACAATACTCCAAAAACGTAAACTGTACGAATTAGATCGTACGAATTCATACGAATTAGCCACTAAATGAAAAAGTTATGAATTGCCGTGAGATTGTGTTGGTTCTTTCAATACATTTAAAAAAAGAAAAGAAAAGAAAAGAAAAGCCTGTGCATATTTTATCAAGACAACGCAAAACCACATTCTGCAGCGGAGGAAGGGGATACGGGTACTGGACTGGCCTGCCTGCAGTCCTGACCTGTCTCCAATAGAGGATGGGTGGTGAATTTTGCACCTCAGCCTACTTTTAAACTAAATATATAATAACTGGTTTATATTTATGATCTCTGATGACATAATAATTGATTTAACGAGCTGTGAGCTGACATTTTGGAGTATCCATAGATCTGTCCAAAGTCCTAGATCACTCACTTTGTCAAGAGGCCTAAAGAAAACGGATCTTGTCATTCAGGAATGTAATGGCCCGTTTCCACTGAGTGGTACGGTACGGCTCGGTTTGGTATGCTTTTATGGCCGTTTTGTCAAAAGGGTACCAAACCGTACCGTACCACTTTTTCGGCACCCTTTCGAAAGGATACAAAAAACTGTGGAGGGCACAGCAAGGATAAGTCACTTATAAATTAAAACTGTATTATTTTATGCAACAGCCTTACATTTAAAAGGGAAACCTAGTGTGGTCATAAGCAGAAAGACCCCAGCCTATCAGGCTAGATGTTTTCTTTCCCTTATTTATATATTAATTTGCCTCATGTGCGATCGGAAAACTAGTTTAATGACGGCACGCCATCTTTACTTGGGCAAACTCCGCCTCTCCTTTCACTCCGCCCTCTTTTGCCCAAGGTATTCGGCGGGCAGAAAAAGGCCGGCCACTGGCCCGAGAAAGCCCCGCTTTGGCCAGATCAGGCCCCGGAGGTGACAGTGGAAAGCGACTGGTCTTGGCTCGCCCTGGCTCGCTTGCTTTAGGCGAGATAGTGAAAACGCGGCTAATCAGTTTCCTAGAACTTCTGTGTTCAGCTGCCGTCACACACTCTACACAGTAGAAGAGCTGGAGGAACACAGACACACTGAGCTGAATTAATGACGAAAACAAGACTACATGTTTGCGTGTCTAGAAAATGCTTCTTGATTTAAGAGTTTGCAGATATTTGGACTAGAAGCAAGACAGAAGCTCTCAGTAAGAACCGCATTATATCAGTGTGGAACAGTTCTAGTCATCACTTCTCAATCCTCTTCTGTAGCTGAGTTGGTTTAGTGTTTGTGGGACTGACCAGCAGAAAATGCAGGAGGAAAGATGGCGTCCGTCCTCCTTTATGACCCATGGTGTCGTCTTCCAGCTGAGGATCTGAAAAAAAAGAGCAAAGCACACTTAAAGTGCTGGATTCATGACTGCATGAGGGAATTAAAGCATGCATGAGGTCGACAGAGAGAAGCAAACATCTCAAGACATTTTTATGATGAGCAGAGTGAAGTGCACATCTCTCCCGGACAGTAGATGGCGCTTAATGAAACACAGAGATACTCCAGTACACAAGGGGGCGCTGCGCATGTGTGTTGTGTATTAACAGCATCATCTTTTCCTCTTGTGTTTATCCTCCTCCACTACAGCACACAAACACCTCGAATAAGTCTAAAGAAAATCAGGTGATCTGCAGATTGTGTGTGTTTGGCTTAGGGATGCAGTGATTTTAAATTTTGGTTGTATGATTATAGTACAAGAAATAATCACGATGTCATGGTTATTATGATTAATTGCATTCATTGATTTCAAAACCGGTGAGACAGTGGCGCAGTAGGTAGTGCTGTCGCCTCACAGTAAGAAGGTTGCTAGGTCGCTGGTTCGATCCTCGGCTCAGTGGGCGTTTCTGTGTGGAGTTTGCATGTTCTCCCTGCATTCGTGTGGGTTTCCTCCAGGTTTCTCCCACAGTCCAAAGACATGCGGTACAGGCGAATTGGGTAGGCTAAATTGTCCATAGTGTATGAGTGTGTTTGTGTGTGAATGTGTGTGTGTGAATGTTTCCCAGAGATGGGTTGTGGCCAGGGACCCCAATTTGAAAACGAAAGTGACCGGTTATGAAAATGAAGTGAGGTGTCGCGGACCTCTTTTCCAGCGCACTATGCACGGATATAACTGAGGACGCGCGGGTGCTGAGGGAGGGAGGTGTCGCGACACTGCGCTCTTTATTCTGCCGCCTATGCGCGGATATAACTGAGGACGCGCGGTTGTCGCGAACTTCCATTCTGCTGGTGCTGATGGAGGTGTCGCTGACGCCGCCTTCTCTATTCTATCGTTTATGCACGAATATATCTGAGGACGCGGGTGGTAAGGGAGGTGTCACGGACGCCGCCCACTCTATACTGCCGCCCTAGGCGGCTGCCTAAGTCGCCTCTATGGATGCGCCAGCCCTGGTTGCGGCTGGAAGGGCATCCGCTGCGTATTAATGTGCTGGATAAGTTGGCGGTTCATTCCGCTGTGGCAACCCTGGATTAATAAAAGGACTAAAGCCTGATTTATACTTCTGCGTCAAGTGACTGGCATAACCCACGGCTCATGCAACGCGCGTGGCTGTGCATTTATACTTCTGCGTGCTGTCTCTGTTGGTCTGCATTAACACTTCTGAAACGCTAGTTGGCAGTGAGGTGTAAATGTTCCTCTGTGTTGAGTTTCTTCGCTGTTTTTTTCTTTTCCTGAACACTTCCGGGATGTACAAGTGACTCAAACTCGCTCATTTTGAGGCAGGAACCGGCGGACGTGCAACAACTTTAACCATGAGGTAAACACAAAACAAAACTTTCCATCCGGAGCTCCTTCACGGGACTCCACACTTGTAAACAATCGCTCGCGCCATTCACGCGGCTCTCAGTCCCGCCCAGACTCATCAGCGCTACCAAGCCGACCAATCACAGAGCTTGCGCTACGCGTCGTTGCGACGTGTAGTTACAATTTTTGAGAGGTGCATGCAGCGACGCCGACGGCCACGGTGAAGGGCTATGCGTCAGCGCCGTAGCATACGCCGATGTTTGACGCAGAAGTATAAATCAGCCTTGAGCCGACAAGAAAATGAATGAATGATTTTAAAACCCCATTAGTTTAAAATTGAATTAAATTTTATTTTGTAGTGCGGGCCCAACTTAATATTAGTTGCTGTTTTAATCGTTTAACTTTATTTGATTAATAAATATGAGTCAGTGGATATTATTGATGCATTTATTGGGTAAAATTGCTCATTTAATGTGTTTTTGGTCATTATCAATGCACCAGCAAAAACAGACCCAGCGGTGAAACTATTGCGCCACGGCTGCTTCAATGACGCCTCATGCTGACGCACTGCTTCTGCGTGCAGTTTAAAAGCTCTGATCTGTTAACATGGACGCCAAAAACACTCTTATGGTGTGAAACAGGCTTTCAGCACTCTCTCTGAAAACACTGGCGGATCAACATTCACCACATGATCGTCTCATCAGCGCTATTATTTGTAACTTGAAGTGGGTTTGCAAACCGGTGTACTTTCCATTGCTTCTTCCTCAAACTGTAGCCGTATGCAATGCGGTCACAAAAGCCCCGTCATCTCAGCTAGGTGTGTCTGAAAAGCACGAGTGTGTTGCGTTGCGTGCGCGTCCCTCCATTGGAAATAACGAACTTGGACGAGTTTGCCTTAGTTAATATCCTGTCATAGTTAGTCCAGTGTGAGCGGTGATTAGTCTTGGTGTACAAACAAGTGCACAGTTGGCATGACTTTGTTAAGTAGCTGGAGAAACGCGGTGTTGAGAAGCGTCTACCGTTAATTAACCGTGACGAATTAAATCGTGGTTAATAATGAAACCGGTTAATCGTTGCTAGAGTATTCATGTGGATGAATGAGTGAGCAGATGAATGAGAGCATGTAGCAAACAGACAGAGTGAATGAGTGAATGTGTTCAGCTGAATAAGAGTGAAATTTCTCAAATGATGAATGCATGCATGCAGCAAACAAAGCCGATGCACACATGCGTCAAACAGTGAGCGAAGGCGTGCGTGCAGCACACTGGAACAATGAATGCATGCATCAAACACACTGAGTGACAGTGCGCATGCACCAAACATCCACTCATTCATTCTCCTTCAGCTTACTCCCTTTATTCATCAGCGGAATGAACCAACAACTATTCCAGCATATGTTTTACTCAGCGAATGTACTTTCAGCTGCAACCCAGTACTGGGAAACACCCATACACACACACACACTCCTACACTGCAGGCAGTTTAGTTCATCAATTCCCCTATAGCGCATGTGTTTGGACTGTAGGGGAAACCGGAGCACCCGGAGGAAACCCACACCAACATGGAGAGAACATGCAAACTCCACACAGAAACACCAACTGACCCAGCCGAGACTCGAACCAGAGACCTTCTTGCAGTGAGGCCACAGTGCTAACCACTGATTCACTGTGTTGCCAACCATCAAACAGAGCAAGCCAATATACTGCATGAGTGAGTAGCTGTTCTCATGGCCATTGTGTGTGTGTGTGTGTGTGTGTGTGTGTGTGTGTGTGTGTGTGTGTGTGTGTGTGTGACTCCAGCAGCATGCAGAGAGATTAGTTTGGAAGTGCGTGATTAAAAACACACTGCTGCGCTGCTGATTTATGAGCTCTAAATGAGACGTCCTATGAGGAGGAAGACAAACATCCTGATGATGAAACACACACACACACACACACACACACACACACACACACACACACACACACACACAAACAGCAGAAGAAATGCAGAACATGCTGCTGTGTGTGTGTGTGTGTGCGCGCGTGCATGTGCGTGTGTGTGTATGAGTGTGTGTGTGTGAGTGTATCACAGTCTGATCATACTCAGTCTGATCTCTAGACGTTATCAGAATCGCACTCTGCTCTCAGTCAACACTCGTACACAGCAGCTTCACACACACACACACACGCACACACACACACACACACACGTCCTGTAACCCGTGCACACTGTAGAGGAGCTTCTTGTCTTTCATTCTCCAGCTAGTGAAGTGAGTTTGTGCAATACACACTGCTAAAACGCTTCATTTGTTTTGTTCATCGTGTGTGTGTGTGTGTGTGTGTGTGTGTGTGTGTGTGTGTGTGTGTGTGTGTGTGTGTTGGTGAGGTTGTGACCCACTAATGTGTGTGACCCGCAGAGGTGTGTGTGTGTGTGATATATGGGCAGCTATGTCATCTGAAACGTCCCGCATGAGCCAAAACACTCACTCCCTCATGATGTGGAAAACACACACACACACACACACACACACACACACACTGATATCTCTGACATCTCACTGTAATGACAATAACACAACACACATCCTCATCAATATCTGCACAACACTGATCACATGTCAGACGGGCAAAACCGGGTCAGTTCCACACCTGAGCTCATAAACACACACACACACACACACACACGTGCATACACACACTCAGTTAAAAACATCCACACATATACCGTATACATGCACTACACACACACACATACTCGTGCTTATGCATACAAACACACACATATGCACACACACACACACACATTTATACATACGAATACACACACTGTCTCTCTCACACACACATTCGAAAACATTTACAAATACAAACTTGCACTACACACGCACACACACACTCATACATACTCATGCATACACACGCACACACGCAAAAACATTCACACATACACACACACACACACATACTTGTGCATACATACACTCAGTTAAAAACAGACATTTATTCAGTGTACATGCACTACACACACACACACACACTCGTGCATATGCATACAAACACATACATATGCACACACACACATTTATACATACGCATACACACTTTCTCACACACACACATTCGAAAACATTCACAAATACAAACTTGCACTACACACACATACACACACACTCACACACACCCACACGTACAAACACACTTATACAAAAACGTTCACACATACATTGCTCTACACACACACACACACACACACTTTCATACATACTCATGCATACACACACACACACAAGCGAAAGCATTCACAGATACATACTTACACACACACACTTATACATACTCATGCATACACACACACACACACACACATTCATACATACTTGTACATATACACACTCTCTCTTTCTTTCTCTCTCTCTCACACACACACACGCTCTGTTTCCTCTCTGCCTGGACTTGCCTCTGTTTGAAAGTCGACCGCAGACTCGCCGCCCCAGGTTATTAATCTTCTAACGAGCGCCTAATCTAAGATAAATACACACAGTATCATTATCCTCATCATTAGATCTGTCTCCTGGAGGAGGAGGAGGAGGAGGAGGACACCATTACTGCGAGACTCCCGTCCGGCGCTAATACAACCTTATAGCAACCGTTCAACAACACTCCTCAGTGCAGTCAAATCATTTCCCATGCTGGCCACTGAGAGAACACATCATCCCACACACACACCATGGAGGAAAACACTTGACAGAACATTAGAGGAATGTCCTGCTGAAACACACCCTCGCCTCTACATCTCTGTCCTGATGACTACTGAAGTCACCATCACCCGCTCTTTACTCTCCCTCAGGCTCCATGTTTTTTGGGTTTTGGATATATATTAGCTGTTTACTTTAATGTCATGAAGTAAATCAACAATTTAGCTAATAAAAACGGCACTTTTCCATTGGCAGTACTTAATATTGCGTAATTTTCCAGTATCGTGCTGCCCTGCTGAGGGTGCCAATTACACATTGATGATCAGGAGGGTCTAATTAAGTAAAATGCACTACTCACTCAAAGACAGCCCCATTTCACCCCAGTATCCTCTCCGATTACCCTACTGCACAAAAATACCCTAGTAACCCTCAGAAAACCTTAGTAACTGCTCAAAAATGCCCTAGTTACCACTCATCTCACTCTAGTAACCACTCAGATCACCCTAGTAACCATTTAAAAATACTATCAGTGTTCAGACCACAGAAAATCAGTCTCAGAACACCCTAGTAACCATTCATATCCTTCTAATATCCACTCAGATCACCATAGTTACCGCTCAAAATACCCTAGTAACCACTCAGATAATTCTAGTAGCCATTCAAATCACCCTAATAACCTTTAAAACACTCTTTTAACCCTCAGAACACCCTAGTAACCACTCATATCACCCTAGTAACACTCAAAACACTATCAACTCTCAGAACACCCTAGTAACCACTCAGAAATACCCTAGTAATCATTCATACCACCCTAGTAACCATCAAAACACTCTAGTAACTGCTCACAAATACCCTAGTAACCACTTATATCACCCTAGTAACCAGATAACCCTAATAACCGATTAAAATTACTCTTGTAATCACTCATATCACCATAGTAACCCTCAGAACACCCTAGTGACCACTTAAAAATACCCTAGTAACCACTCAGATAATTCTAGTAACCATTCAAATCACCCTAATAACCTTTAAAACACTCTATTAACCCTCAGAACACCCTAGTAACCACTCATATCACCCTAGTAACACTCAAAACACTATCAACTCTCAGAACACCATAGTAACCACTCAGAAATACCCTAGTAATCACTTATACCACCCTAGTAACCATCAAAACACTCTAGTAACTGCTCACAAATACCCTAGTAATCACTCATACCACCCTAGTAACCATCAAAACACTCTAGTAACTGCTCACAAATACCCTAGTAACCACTCATATCACCCTAGTAACCAGATAACCCTAATAACCGATTAAAAATACTCTTGTAATCACTCATATCACCCTAGTAACCCTCAGAACACCCTAGTGACCACTTAAAAATACCCTAGTAACCATTCATATCACCCTAGTATTCACTCTGATCACCATAGTAACCACTCAAAAAATACCCTAGTAAGCAGAAAACCTCAGAAAACCCTAATAAGCCTCAGAAAACCTTAGTAACGGCTCAAAAATACCATAGTAACCATTCAGATGACCCCAGTAACCCTCAGAACACCTTAGTAACCCTCAGAAAACCATAGTAACTGCTCAAAAATGCCCTAGTGACCACTCATCTCATTCTAGTAACCACTCAGATCACCCTAGTAACCGCTCAAAAACACTATCAGTGTTCAGAACACAGGACATAAGTCTTAGAACACCCTAGTAACTACTCAGATCACCCTAGTAACCACTCAGGTCACTAGTAACCCTCAAAACACACTATCAACCCTCAAAACACCCTAGTAACCACTCAGCTCACCCTAGCAGCTGCTCAAAAACACGTTAGTAACACTCAGAACATTGTAGGTACCGCTCAGAAATACCCCAGTAACTACTCAGATCACCCTAGTAACCCTCAAAATACTCTACTAACCCTCAGAATACCCTAGTAACTGCTCGAAAAAACCCTAGTAACCACTAAGATCACCCTAGTAACCCTCAACCCACCCTACTACCTTAAGGACACCGTATTAACCCTCATAACACACGAGTAATCACTCACAAATACCCTAGCAACAACTCATATCACCCTAGCAACCCTCAAAACACCCTAGTAACCACCAGAATACCCTAGTAACCCTTAGAAGACTGCAGTAATCACTCAAACTACCCCCCCCCCATACATCTTATTATGACGTCCTTGAGGGGGTGTTAATTAGGAGTGTTCATTAATGTTAATTAGGTGGGTCAGTGCCCCCCTCCCCCCCCAGACTCCAATGTTATTTGCTGCCTAGCCCTACTGAAAACACACACACACACACACACACACACACACACACACACACACACACACACACACACACACACACAGTGAGCTCTACTGTCAGCACAGGGACTGATGGGAAAGCCCCGTCTGTCAGAGCCTCATCAGTCCTGCTGTTCATTTACAAACGGAAGCGGCAGAGGAATAATCCCATAATATCAGCATGTGCCAAACTCTCAATCCAGCAGAGATCAACACATCACTTATTAGCCTACAGGAGTCAGAATCTGCCTATATCTCACAAATACACCCTACGGCTGAATGTGTATGATGTAGTTCAGCAATATCACACATGTGAGAGGGGGATTTTCCTCAATGCCAGCGAATGGGATTCAGATTTTATGCAATAAACACGCTCATATTGGGTGAGGTACGGTGTAGACACAATGTCTACTTCAGTGATTTCTAGAGCACAGTAAAGTTGATCCTCAGTTAGCTGTACAGTGCTGGACAGAGGGATAGAAGGGAAAGAAGTGCCACTAGTAACCACTCTGAAATACACTAGTAACCCTTCAAATCACTCCGGTATCCACTGTGATCACCATAATTACCATTAAAAAGTACCCTA
This sequence comes from Danio rerio, assembly GCF_052040795.2. Classification (NCBI taxonomy): domain Eukaryota; kingdom Metazoa; phylum Chordata; class Actinopteri; order Cypriniformes; family Danionidae; genus Danio; species Danio rerio. The sequence goes on along the minus strand of NC_141029.1, from coordinate 58,520,366 downwards.
GTAATAACCCTAGTAACCCTCAAAAACATCCTAGTAACCCTCAGATCACCTTAGTAACTGCTCAAAAATACCCTAGTAACCATTCGCATCACCCTAGCAATCCTCAGAACACCCTAGAAACCATCAGAAAATCATAGTAACTGCTCAAAAATATCCTAGTAACCAATCATATCACTCTAGTAACCACTCAAATCACTCTAGCAACCGCTCAAAAATACCATAGTAACCATATCACCCTATTCACTCCGATCACCAGTTCACCCTAGCACCCTAGTAACCACTTAAAAATACCATAGTAATCAATCCCACAGTTACTGCTAAAAATTACCTTAGTAACCACTCAGATCACCCTAGCAACTCTCAAAACCTCATAGTAACCCTCAGAGCATCCTAGTAACTCTTAGAACACCTTAGTAACAGCTCAAAAATACCCTAGTAACCATTCAGAGCACCCTAGCAACCCTCAAAACATCATAGTAACTCTCAAAACACCCTAGTAACCCTCAGAAAATTCTACTAACTGCGTAAAAACACGCTAGTAACCACTCACCCTAGTAACCACTCAAAAATAGCCTAGTAGCCATTCCTATCATCCCAGTATGAGGCTCTGCTGTACAGTGCTGTACAGAGGTACAACAGGAAAATAAGAGAGGGAAGAAAGGAAAATATTATTAGTAATTTAAATATGGGCTGGCACGGAGGCACTTTGTGTTGCACTGTGGCCTCACAGCAAGAAGGTCGCTGGTTTGAGTCCCGGCTGGGTCAGTTGGTGTTTCTGTGTGGAGTTTGCATGTTCTCCCCGTGTTGGCGTGGGTTTCCTCCGGGTGCTCCGGTTTCCCCCACAGTCCAAACACATGCGCTATGCACAAACAAACACACACACACACACACACACACACACACTCAAACACTACACATACTACACACACGTGCTCACAGAGAAAGACACACACACACACACACACACATACATACATACAAGCACACACAGAGCCACTCACATTCATATACATGCTAGCTCAAACACACACTACATACATGCACACACACACACGACTTATGCAACAAACACATAGACAAACCCTCAAACATACGCACACACACGTCAGGCTGGCTGACACTGAACACACTGGTGTTTTAATGTGTGTGTGTGTGTGTGTTGTCAGATTAGGAAATTGCTACTCAAACGGTACTAATCAGTGAGGAAATGAGAGCCGGACTCGTCTTGGGCTCCTTCCCAGATCCAAGCAGAATTACATGATCAAAGACCAATCAGGCGGATGGAGCTCTTCCTGTCAGCGGTGTGTGTGTGTGTGTGTGTATGCAGGAGTGATGAGTTCTGAGCTTCTGCTAAACCCCTGAACTGTGTGTTCTCTCATTCACACGTCTGACATCTTCTGTAGAACCAAACGTGTGAGAGCTGCGCTTCAATACTCATGTTCACATTCAACAATCTCAGATTTGTATTCACTAGACCTATCAAGTGCACTAGATGCAAACCTATATATTACCCCTAAGGTGTTCCCTTATTTTCATATAAACAAACCGCTCAGAATCCTCTCATAATATGCTCAGAAACTCCCTAGTAAACCTCAAAACACCTTAATAACCCACAGAACACCCTCTGAAAATCCTAGTAGCTGCTCAGAACACTCTAGTAACCACCCTAGACACAATTATAACCACTCAAAAACACCCTAGTAACTGTTCAGAATACCCTAGTAACCACACAAGATACCCACGTAACCATTCAGGACACCCTAGTAAATGTTCAGAAAACCCTAGTAACCACTTCAGATACCCTAGTAACCATCAGGACATCCTAGTAACCACCCTGGACACACTAATAACCACTCAAAAACACCCTAGTAACTGTTCAGAATACCCTAGTAACCACTCCAGATAACCAAGTAACCATTCAGGACACCCTAGTAACTGTTCAGAACAACCTAGTAACAACTTCAGATACCCTAGTAACCATCAGGACACCCTAGTAACCACCCTGGACACGATAGTAACCACTCAAAAACACCCTAGTAACTGTTCAGAACACCGTAGTAACCACTTCAGATACCCTAGTAACCAACAGCACACTCTAGTAACCACCCTGGACACAATAGTAACCACTCAAAAACACCCTAGTAACTGTTCAGAATACCCTAGTAACCACTCACCCAAGTAACCATTCAGGACACCCTAGTAACTCTTCAGAACACCCTAGTAACCACTTCAGATACCCTAGTAACCATCAGGACATCCTAGTAACCACCCTGTACATGATAGTAACCACTCAAAAACACCCTAGTAACTGTTCAGAACACCCTAGTAACCACTCCAGATACCCAAGTAACCATTCAGGACACCCTAGTAACTGTTCAGAACACCCTAGTGACCACTCTAGATACCCTAGTAACCATTCAGGACACCCAAGTAACTGCTTAGAACACCCTAGTAACCACAACTCTTGTAATTTCTAAGAGCACAATAGTAACCCACTTAGAAAACCCTAGTAACCCTCAGATCTCCCTAATAACCACTCTGGAAATCCAAGTAACTATCAGAACACCCTAGTAACCCCCCATAATTTAAAATCGGCAGGTATATAGAGACAAGTAACCACTCAGAACACCCTAGTTATAGTTACCCTCAGAACACCATAGTAACCGCTAAGAACACCCTACAAACAGCTCAAGACATCCTAGTAGCCACCCAGAACACTCTAGTAACTGCTCATCTCTAGGGCGCCAGATCTCTCCACATCTTCATGGAGGTGTTTTTCTGTGTTTTTCAGCCCTCGAAGACGGCTGGCGCTGGAGCAGGAGATTAAGGGCTGTTCAGTGTCTGCTGAATCCTTCAGATCTCTGCCCTACAGTCATCATGTCCAGGGTGAAAAGTTGATTTCAAAGTCGGCAGCTATATGGAGACGTATAGATGTAGATCCCGGAGGATACAGCACAGGGAATGTGATGGGACACGCAGACGGAGGATGTGACGCTCCTCAGGTTTCCTCCTAAACACACACACACACACATGAAAGCTGGGAAACACTGCAGGCATCCCATGTTTCAGACGTCAGACCCTGAGTTCTGCTATAGGAGATCAATCCAAACAACAGTACCAAAAACACTACTGTAGACCAGAGCATCAGCGGACCAACACTAACAGCACACTGGATCCTCAGAGAGCATTTCTGTAGCTGTGTTTCCATCCACCTGTTTTATGTGCGTTTTGGAATCCTATTAATCCTAGTTACTCTCAAAACACTATAGTAACTCAGAACACCCTAATAACCCCCAGAACACCCTAATAACCCCCCAGAACACCCTAGCAACCACCCGGAACACCCTAATAGCCACCCAGAACACCCTAATAACCCCCCAGAACACCCTAGCAACCACCCAGAACACTCTAATAACCACCCAGAATACCCTAATAACCCCCAGAACACCCTAGCAACCAAACAGAACACCCTAGCAACCACTCAGAACACCCTAATAACCACCCAGAACACCCTAGCAACCACTCAGAACACCCTAATAACCATTCAGAACACCCTAGTAACTACTCAGTACACTCAAATATCTTCTCAGAACACCCTAGCAACCACTCAGAACATCCTAAGCATTCAGAACACCCTATTAACTACTAAGAACACCCAAATAACTGCTCAGAAAACCCTAGCAACCCCTCAGAACACCCTAATAAGCATTCAGAACACCCTAGTATCTACTCAGAACATCCTAATAACCACTTAGAACACCGTAACTACTCAGAGCACACAAGTAACTGCTCAGAACACCCTAGCAACCACTCAGAACACCCTAGTAACTACTCAGGACACTCAAGTAACTGCTCAGAAAACCCTAACCACTCAGAACACACTAATAACCACCCAAAACGCCCTAATACGCAATCAGAACACTCTAATAACCACCCAGAACACCCTAAAAACCACTCAGAAAATCCTAGTAACCACTCAGAACACCCTAACAACCACTCAGAACACCCTAAATACCACCCGGAACACCCTAATAACCACCTGGAACACCCTAGCAACCACCCAGAACACCCTACCAACCACTCAGAACAGCCTAATAACCCTTTAGAACACCCTAATAACCACCCAGAATACCCTAATAACCACCCAGAACACCCTAATAACCACCCAGAACACCCTAGCAACCACTCAGAACACCTTAATAACCATTCAGAACACCGTAGTAACTACTCAGAACACTCAAGTAACTGCTCAGAACGCCCTAATACGCATTCAGAACACCCTAGTAACTACTAAGAACACTCAAGTAACTGCTTAGAACACCCTGACAACCACTCAGAACATCCTAATAACCACCCAAAACACCCTAATACGCAATCAGAACACCCTAATAACCACTCAGAACACCATAACTACTCGGAGCACTCAAGTAACTGCTGAGTACACCCTAATAACCACTCAGAATGTGCAAACATTTCTAAAAATGTGCTTATAAATGTATGCACATTGCACATAGCCAGTGGCGCCCCCAGAAAATTTTCTTAGGGGTGGCCAGAAGAGGCCGCACCAAATCTTGGGGTGGCACACAAAAAAAAATAATGTATTCAGTGTAATGTCATATTTTTGTTTCTGGTAAATGAAATAATGTAGTTTTATTCATTTAATTAATTCTACTTGAAATATTGCAATTTATTCTTTGAAATAATTCAGCAAGTACATGTGCAAACCAAATAAAAATCTATGTTTAGTTTAAAAACACTTTTCATATACTGTATAAATGACTTCTTGTTTTACGTGCCTTTATTGTACATCATACGAGATATGCCATGTCTAAAATTAATGAAGATTAATGAGTTTATTATTCCCAGTGATGGGTTGCAACTGGAAGGGCATCCGCTGTGTAAAAATGTGCTAGATAAGTTGGCGGTTCATTCTGCTGTGGTGACCCTGGATTAATAAAGGGACTAAGCCGAAAAGAAAATGAATGAAAGAATAATGAGTTTATTAATAACCCAAACAAATGAACAAACTGAACAAAAGGCATTACTATACACACTCACTATACCTAATAATATTATTTATCCATATTGCTTTTTGAACCATTTTATTAATGCAGCTTCTTCTATTGATATACTGTAGCTTAAGGTAAATATTAAATAGCCATTGCTGTCTATTGAAGGTGTGTGCGTGCTGTCAAGGACGATCGGGGAGGGTAGTGGTGGTTCTAGTTTAAACACCCTGACACCCTGGGCGAACCACCCTATACACCCCCACCTCTCTTGAATTGTTAGATTTGTTATTCAATAAATATAACAATTTATTTATATTTATTCTAAATAAATACAATTAATATTAATATACAATTATTATTCTAAATAAATAACAGAAATCAGTCCTAAATATTACTGGAAAACAACAACTGGAGTGATATGCCAACATCACTTAAGAAACCTTGTGCATGAAAATTAATTATGACAATTCTAAAGAATACAAAAAATGTATTATAGAATTATCTGTGATCTTAGACCAGATCATGGCTGAGAAATCATGTTATGAAGTCTTACCTCCCTGACTCATTATCCCTCCTTTCTGCTTTAAAGGCATGCTTAGTGAAAGTATCATCATCATCATCATCATCATATTATATAAACTTTAGTCGACTTTCAAAACTCGCTGCGTGCCGACACTTCTGCACAAAAGGCTGTTACTCCGGTTTCACGGCGCATGAGCGGTGCCTATTATGTCGGCGTGCCTGCAAACAACCAACCGGGATTCACACAGGAGTGCGTGGGGCGCGCGGGAATGGTTTTCCGCGCGCATGCGTCAGTTTGCTTTCACCAGCATTGAACCAGAGGGGGAGAGCTACGTCAGTAACACCAACAATAATTTAGTGACTGCATTTTATTTATTTATTTATGTATTATTTATTTATCTAAATATTGGGAATTTATAAGTTCATTTAAATCAATAATGTCAACCGCAAAATTATATTGGGGTGGCCAAAGGGGTGGCCACAGGGGTGGCCAGAGTTTACCCCTTGGAGGCGCCCCTGCACATAGCCGAGTAGTATAAACCACACATTGATGGACAAACCAGCACATTGTGTCAGATGTGAGATGTTGTTGTGCTGATTGTAAAAGGCCTCAGCCCTCTGTCGATTCGTCATCACAGTGCTTCACTATTCTTCTTCTTCTTCTTCTATTATTATTCCCTCCAGAACTGTCTTAAGCATTAGTCTGCTCTACCAAAGAAAACCTTAGTAACCTCTCAGAAACACCATAGTAACTCTTTAGAAACACCATAGTAACTACTCAGAAACACCCTAGTAACCACTCAAAGCTAGAGTTACTGGGGTATTTCTGAGTGGTTGAATATCGAGTAATTGTTCATTTTTGGGTAGACTGTGCCTTTAAGAAGATCTCAGCTTTGATCTTAAAGAGACAGTTCACATAAAAATGAAAACCCTGTCTTCATTCACTCGCCTTATTTCAAACCTGTTTGTGTTTCTTTCTTCTTTCCACACAAAAGGTGGAAGCAGCCATTGACACTCAATGTGGAGTCATGTTTGTGTGAACTGTCTCTTTAAGAAATGAGAGTTTAATGTAAAGGGTTACCATAACAGCAACACACGCAGGATAAACACACACACACACACACACACACACACACACACACACACACACTCACAACAGTCTGAAACGCTGCTGTTCACCTGAAAGAAAACGATTATGTGTGAGTTACTGCAGATCTACAGAAGGGTGCTCTGAAGACTGAAAGCACAGGCTACGCTCTACTGGAGACACACACACACATTCACTCAGTCACTCAAGTATACACACACTCACATACACAGACAGACAGACAGACAGACAGACACAAATACACAGAAAGACACAGACACACACAGACACACACAGACACACACACACACACACACACACACACACACACACACACACACACACACACACACACACACACACACACATACAGACTCTTATATACACACACACACATACACACACACACACACACACACACACACACACACACACATTCACTCAGTCAATCAAATACACATACACTTACACAGACAGACAGACACAAATACACAAAGACAGACACACACACACACACACACACACACACACACACACACACACACATTCACTCAGTCACTCAAATACACATACTCACACACACAGACAGACACAAATACACAAAGACACACACACACATTAACAGACACACAGAGACAGCAAGACATACACAAAACACACGTACAGAGACACACACACAGGCGGGGGGTTGGGGGGGGGTATAATGCTTAAAAAAACGGCACAGTATCAGGAGCAGATCTGTATCGGTCGATACTCAGAATTTTGATTGTGTTGACACACAACAGGGACACACATAAGACACAAACACACACACACGCACACACACACACACACACACACACACACACGAGTGTTTGATGATGTTAATTACAGCTCTTCAGTGAGCAACTGAAGGTATGTGTGTGTGTGTGTGTGTGTGTGTGTGTGTGTGTGTGTGTGTGTGTGTGTGTGTATTTGTCTTTTCCAGAGACCGCATCCTTTGATTCTCTCATGGCTCAGACAGACACGATAACACACACACACACACACACACACACAGCTTCATCAATCATCTGAGCTCAAAGATGCCCAAACCCATACACACCCTGGAGCTGTCCTCACCAGTGCGCGCGCACACACACACACACACACACACACAAAGTTTATGAGAAAAAACCTATATGAGAGTCTTTATTCTTCTCAACACAGAATAATATATTTTGAAGAATGCTGAAAACAGGTAACCATTGACTTCCATAGTAGGATGAACAAATACTATGAAACTAAATGGTTACTGGTTTCCAACAATTCAAAAAAAAGGATGGCAGAATTTTCATTTTTGGGTGAACTGTCCTTTTAACTGTGTATACACACTCACTGGCCACTTTATTAGGTACACCTTACTAGTACCAGGTCATACCCCTTTTGCCTTCAGATCTGCTTTAATCCTTCATGTCAGAGATTCAACAAGCTGCTGGAGATATTCCTCAGAGATTTTGCTCCATATTGTCATGATAGCATCACACAGTTGCTGCAGATTTGTCGGCTGCACATCCATGATGCCAATCTCCCGTTCCACCACATCCCAAAGCTGCTCTATTGGATTGAGCTCTGGTGACTGTGGAGGCCATTTGAGTACAGTGAACTCATCGTCATGTTCAAGACACCAGTCTGAGATGATTGAGCTTTATGACATGCTGCGTTATCCTGCTGGAAGTAGCCATCAGAAGATGGAGACACTGTGCTCATAAAGGGATGGACATGGTCAGCAGCAATACTCAGGTAGGCTGTGGCGTTGATGCTCAATTGGTACTAATGAACCCAAAGAAAATCTCCCCCACACCATTACACCACCACCACCAGCCTGAACCGCTGATACAAGGCAGGATGATCCATGCTTTCATGTTGTTGAGCCGAGCATCCGAATGTGTCAGCAGAAATGGAGACTCATCAGAGCAGCAACGTTTCTCCAATCTTCTATTGTCCAGTTTTGGTGAGTCTGTGTGAATTGTAGCCTCAGTTTCCTGTTCTTAGCTGACAGGAGCGGCACCCGGTGTGCTCTTCTGCTGCTGTAGCCCATCCGCCTCAAGGTTGGCCGTGTTGTGTGTTCAGAGATGCTCTTCTGCAGAGCTCGGTTGTAACGAGTGCTTATTTGAGTTACTGTTGCCTTTCTATCAGCTGGAACCAGTCTGGCCATTCTCCTCTGACCTCTGGCCTCATCAACAAGGCATTTGCGCCCACAGAACTGCCGCTCACTGGATATTTCCTCTTTGTCGGAGCATTCTCTGTAAAGCCTAGAGATGGTTGTGCGTGAAAATCCCAGTAGATCAGCAGTTTCTGAAATACTCAGAGCAGCCCGTCTGGCAGCAACAACCATGCCACGTTCAAAGTCTCTTAAATCCCCTTTCTTCCCCATTCTGATGCTCGCTCTGACCTGCAGCAGATCCTCTTGAGCATGTTTACATGCCTAAATGCAGTGAGCTGCTGCCCTGTGATTGGCTGATTAGACATTTGCATTAACAAGCAGTTGGTCAGGTGTATCTAATAAAGTGGCCGGTGAGTGTATGCATATGCGTTACGCTTGACGCTACATATCATTATTATCGTAAAAAAAACCTGCCCACCTAATACATGTTTCTGACTTTGACTGTAATGTAATAATGTGCTCTTTCTGTTAAGCTGATGCACAAATAGACTTGAATTGAACACATGGATGAGGAAACTGACTAAGGCACAGTTCACCCACATATGAACATTTACTCATTATTTACTCTCCCTCAAGTGGTTCCAGACCTTTATGAGTTTCTTTCTCCTGTTAATCCTCCTGTTGACTTATACGGGTCAATAATGGGTCATTTTAACAGCAGAAAAACCTAAACAATGAGTCTTTATCTTCAGGTTTGGTGTCTTTTTCTAAAATTACTCCAACATTAGAGAAAAAAAATCAATCATTGTCTATCTTTGTGCTTTCATGAAGGCTGAACACTTTTAGGACACAGCTGTCGTCCTTCAGGGAGACATTGTTTATCAATATGTGGACCTTTCTGGATTCTCTGAAGCTATAGAAAGTAAACACGCAAAACAGGAAATAGGTTAGGAGCATTGCTGTTGCTTACATCCCTCAAAATGGCCACATATATAAACGGATAACTAATGCTTTATAATTGTTCAGAAATGTTTTTTGCACTTCGATATTCAATGTTCTGAGTCTCACTACACTCTCAAATACTGCAAGATTTACATGTAGATTTTGCAATAAACTTACTTAAATATTTATTTAACCATTATAAATGAATGTACACTCAACAAAAATTATTTAGGCCTGTCAAATAAGATTTATGTTCTCTGACTGCATCTAGTATTTCCATCCATTTGGATTCAACTTTCAACATGATCAGAGAAACGTTGTGATTGATTGATATTTTTCAAGAGTTCACACTCAGCTGATGATTGATTATAAAGCGTGTTTGGCATGCTGTCCCAGGAGAGAGCCCTGAGCTCATAAGATCCTCGAGTCCGGGGCTCGCTCCCATTTGCGAGGGGAGTTTGAGCACAGGTAGATCTCGAGTGAACGTGTTAGGAATGGCTGAAATATAGCTGGCTAAGGGTTTGTCTTAAGATGCTACTTTGGATTAGTCAATTTACTTATGATGTATGTCTTTGGACGGTGGGAGTAAACCAGGGAAACCCACGGGGAGAATATGCAAACTCCACACAGAAAAGCCGACTTGGCCCGGTAAGGGCTCGAACCAGTGGCGTTCTTGCTGTGAGGCAACAGTGCTCACCACTGGGCCTCCGTGCCACCCTACCAGGAGAAGGGGAGGAGTAAATGGGGGATTCTTCAAGATGAAGATGACTGAAGTGGAAATCTCAGGTTATTTTCAGTGAGTCAGTATTCATCTGATGCAGCACCAGCTGTGATCAATCATAAGCATGTGATCCTCTTGAAATTCCTTTATTAATAAACCACACTTGGTTAAACATAAAGGAAGCAAATGAGAACATGATTTATGTAGTGATCTCAATATATCCAACAGGTTTTGAACTCTTCTCGTTAAATTAAAACACATTGGACTTAATCTGTTGTGTGGAGCTGCATCATTTTTGTCCCCGAATATTTAGTAAATCTCATTAACTAATTGGATCTGCCTTTTTTTCTTTACAGCTAGACATATTTATACTATATTCACATCTCTTTAACTGCTTAAATCTAATAGTACTGGATTTGAACAGATTTAGATTATTTGTATTTGTAATAGTCACATCGCAAGATCTACAATCTCAAACTGGTATAATCTGTATTATAATTGATCAGGAGCTACATTTGAAACATTCATTATTTGTCATTGCAATGTTTAACCATAAAGTTTCCAAAACATGTATAACTTGTGTGTTTTTAGGGCTTTGAGCATGTCAGTTTAAAGCGTTCAGGCATAAGAAGTGACATTTCTCACTTTAATGAATGATATCTGTGCATCCACTGCGTAAAGCATATGCTGGAATAGTTGGCGGTTCATTGCACTGTGGCGACCCATGATAAATAAGGGACTAAGCTGAAGGAAAATTAATGAATGAATAGCTACAGTGGCTGAGAGAGCTAATCGTGCTGCGGTTGACAAAATCTGCAGCGTAAAACATACGCTGAAATAGTTGGTGGTTCATCCTGCAGTGGTGACCCCTGAGGAATAAAGGGACTAAGCTGAAGGAAAATGAATGAATGAATGATTATGATGGCTTCCATCATGAAAGCGGAGCGGTGTGTCTGATATTCAGCCGTCTGTGTGTGTTGTTGTGATTCTCCTCATAAATGGAAAGTGTGAATCACTGCTGTGTAAAGCATCTGTAACTCAATCCTTCTTTGATGTACTGAGATCAAAGCAAAAACTGCAGCGCAATTAAAATTAAAAACCTGCGATTCAGAACGAGACACCATAACCACCCCCATCATCATCATTTCAGAAGATTGGTAGAATGATGAACGCACCGTAAAGGGAACGCTACGTACTATAATCATGCAAATATGATGACAACTTATCCACACTATAATCCACAAATTACAAGTCTGCCTTCATTATTAGAATTGCTGGAAACCGGTAACCATTGACCTCCATTGTATTTGTTCTTCTTACTATGGAAATCAATGGTTACCCGTTTTCAGCATTCTTCAAAATATCTCCTTTTGTGTTAATACTCTAATAGTCTTTCTAATGTTCTGAAATGAGTAGTAGCCATTATAAAACACTGTCAGGTCTATTTTAAAGAGCGGTTTGTGTTAGTTCACCCAGTAAATGAACATTCTGTCATCATGTTCTGAGAATATACTCTATTCTCTATAACAATCAAATGATCTATGATCCCCATTGCTGTATGTGATTTTTATTTCTCATGTAAAGGAGGCAAATAATGATTATTTTGTTCATTTATTTTCACCAGAACAGCAACTTTCCTTAAAATGTCTTCTGCTGTATGTTAAAAGAATCTCATGGAGGTTTGGAACAACATGAAGGTAAAAAATACAGTAAATCATGTCAGAATTTTCATTTTAATGCGACTAGAAGCATGCATATATTTTTAAGTATGCAAAATATCCAACAGTTTTTAATCATACAGTGTTATCACAATATGCAAAAATGCTTTACTGACTTTATAAAGTACACTACATTTACTGACGATACAACAATCTGAATATTCTGAACAGTAGAAGGATGAGGCTCGCTTTTATTTATTCACAGCCTTTCGACTGTAAAAAAACACTTAGTTACTTTAACAAGGGAGAAAAGCTGTTGAGTCAACAAGGGGGTTTCACTTGAAGTCAGTATACCCATTAACTTCACTTTATAATCATCCTCTTAAGGCCAGAGCTGTATTTTACATGCACTTTTTATTTCTCTTTGCAATTTGGGCTTATTGGAAACTAATTAGAATAAAACCTTTTGATATGATGTACTTTTAGAGAAAAATGATGTGCATATATGTGGTCTTGTGGTCCGAATTTACATAAAAAACGTATTCCCGTTTTTTTTAATGCAAATTTAACATAGAATTATTTTTTTTTTTACTTGTTTTGACTATCAGAGAGTAAAAACAAATTTTTCCCCATTTTGGACAGTTAAAATAGTGTTTGGGACATTTCATATGCTGCAAAACAGTTGCAGGATGACACTGCAACAAGTTTACTCTCTCTTTTTAAGAAAAGTCAACTAATCCCTTTATACAGCTCTAGCTGCTCTTTAAACGTACAGAATAGAGGAATAATAAAAGCGAGATCAAATAGAGATGAATGAGATCTCTGACCGACAGCGAGAGGAGAATACTGCGCTTTCTTCATCTTCAGACGCTCTCATGCCCTAAAGGAATCTTTCAAAATGCCAGGCTTCAACATTCTGAGGTCACATTAAAATTTACCAGGCCTTAATCATTTATTATAGCTTTAAACGCATTTAATCCATCACACAAACCTTTCAATCTCAGTGAAATCTCTTAATTAAAGTATTCTAATAGTGTATAATAATATTTAATCATATACAACACAGAAATCTGATATATATATATATATATATATATATATATATATATATATATATATATATATATATATATATATATATATTTATATTTTACATATAAAATATATAATTTATTTTATTTATTGTCATATATCAGACCTCTAAATTATAAAAACCCATTGTAATTTTGTTACAACCACTATAAAATGAATCACTATAAATGGCATCACTGCAAGACAAATAAAGCATTTATAAATGACCTAAACACTCTAAATGCATGGATATAAATACATAATTAAATAAGGTCAGATGCAAAACATCTAATAGACTATTAATTATAAGAGTTTATCTTTTGAAAATCCAAACGCGTAGAGAGTTCTGTATCTGCCGCTTATACGCTGATTTACGGATTCGGTTCGTTTGAGTCATTTGAACCGATTCATTACAATGGGTGATTCGAAGGGAAGATCGTCTTTCTATTATGATTATTATCTTGCAAAACACAGTGATTACCAGCACAGTGAACACACTCTTTCCCCTCTGACATTTACACTCACAGAATGAACATGCAAAAGCTAATTTAGTATATAATTAAACTGCAAATAAGCAAAATACACGTTGTAGATCAGTAAAAATGCACATGACAAGAGTTTCTTTGGCAAGAAAACTCTGAATGCATGCATATATTATGATTAGATTATGTCAAATAGTATATACATATAGCTAAAAGTGTTTAAATGTGCTCTATGCCGCCTTTGGCATTCGGATCGATTGAGTCATTTCAAATGATTCATTATAAAGTTGATTCCAAGAGAAGTTCGTCTGACTCGTCATGTTCATATTCATTCATTCATTTTCTTTCCGGCTTAGTCCCTTTAATAATTCAGGGTCTCCCAGCGGAATGAACCGACAACTTATCCAGTATATGTTTTACACAGCGAATGCCCTTCCAGGTGCAACCCATCACTGGGAAAGTTATGATATACTGCAATTAATCAGCGAAATTACACAACATTTGTTTCCAGATATTAGCGTTTTATGAAAATGCAAAACACTGATTTAGTAAATAATTCAACAATTAAACTGCAAATGAGAAATAAATGTAGATGAATGAAATTGCACATAATAAGAAGGGTTCCTTTCACACGATTACCAGTGAATAATGTAGAATAATAAATGAAGATATCAGATTTCTGTACAATGCTTATAAAGTGCAACAACAACAGACACAGTCCTTGTTAGAATATTGCAAAAAAAATGTCATTTCCACTTCATATTTTCAAAAATATCATTACAAAAACCTGTACAAGTGACCTGAAAACGCTAAAGGCATGCAGATGTGATTAGATATTGTAAAAATACCACATGTTCTATATCCACAGCTGCCTAGGGGATTCGGTTCAATTGATTCATTCAACCGATTCATTAGAAAGTTGATTCAAATAAAAGATCTGTTTACTCGTCTTGATCATCATTACACGGCAAATAATCAGCGATGTGAATACAACATATTTGCTCTCGTGTTATTAAATATTGTTCATCTTCTTTAAGTTTTAAAAGACGCTTAAAGAATCATGTTATGCTGTATATAACTGTGTAAAGGCATGCGTGTTTTATACATGGTTTGTTTTCGGAGTTTATGATTTTATTTTATAGTTTTGTGTGTGTGTGTGTGTGTGTGTGTGTGTGTGTGTGTGTGTGTGTGTGCGACATTTTTAATTATCTGTATTTATTATATACATAACTGCGTATGTGTTATCATTATTATTATTAGAATATATTATATATCTATTTTGTTTTTGTAATTTCGCACTTGTTGAATTGTTTTGTTATTGCTTTCTTTATTTTAGATAGATGGCCTTTGAATTGATGCCTTTTCCTTGACATTGTGGCTTACTTTTCTGTTTTATTTCAATACATGAAGCTGAATAAATTGCAAATAAATGCTCATTTAAAAAAAATATATGCGCATGAGTAAACCAACACAATCACAAAACAAAACAAGCAAATAATCAGAATAAATACTGTAGAGCAATGAATGCGTTACAAGCAGATTTCATTAAAGTCATTAATCAATGATCGCTCATTAAAACACACACTCCATCCAGAGTATGCTTGACTTCTGCAGTGTTTCAGTGTGATCATTGTTGGTGTTTTGAGCTGATATTTCAGCTCGTCTGCTGATTCTCCTTCTCCAGCAGCAGCAGTTCAAAGCAGCAGACTTCAGAAGCGGAGCATGCAAACACATGTCTCAAACACATGCAGGACTTCCCCTCTCCTCTCATCACAACTAAACTAAACTAAACCATTACCAGAACTAGTCCTGATCCACAACACACACGCGCACACGCGCGCGCATCAGAAAGCGCGCACATCAAAGAGAAAAAACGCGCAACATCAAAGAAAACTCGCACAAGAAACAAACACAAACTCCACAATGAGCCAATCAGACAGCGCTGATACACCAGAACAACACTTTAAACGCTCTAAACACTGTGTGTGTGAAAATAAATCAATATAAAGCGCTAACGGTGTGTGTGTGTGTGTGTGTGTGTGTGTGTGCGTGCGCGCGCATCTCATTAAAGCAGGAATTTGGCAAATGCGGCATTCCTGAGGCGCCTTTACCTGCGGGAGACGGAGCGCTGCTGGACACTCACAGGTGAAACACCGAGCTGGAGAGAGTGACCGGAGATCAGATCAGATTAAAACAGATCAGCTCAGATCATTCCGGTGATTCAGAACATTAGAGATCCTTCAAAAACCGACCATCAGACCGACCGACGCCTTTTAAAGCGCTTCAGGCTGAGACTGACTGCCTGACTCCACCTACACCTACACACACACACACAGAGAGAGAGAGAGAGAGAGAGAGAGAGAGAGATGCTCTCCGCCCAATGCAACCTGAGCACAGGTAAAGCAGACCCAGAGCTGCTCACTGCTGCCCACTAGCGGCGCTTACACACACACGCACACACACACAGTGTTGCCAGCCTTTATTCTACACTGTAAAAGATGTTGATCTCTTCTTTGTCCACTTTTGATGCTGAAAGTTCAACTCTACAGTTCAACGAAGTGACTTTTACTAACATTTTACCAGTTTAAAATAATATAATGTCATGAATAATATGTAGAGGAATAAGTGTGTAGAATAGCAGAAGATGTGCTGCAGTTTATTACGAGCTGTCTGTAGTGTAATATCCAACATCAACACACACTATACAGCACTACACACTATTACACAAAAGTCCATAATGACATTCAAAAGCAGAAATAAACAGAAAATTAAAAAGATGAGTCAGTATGAATGGAACATGGCTGATTTACAGATATTATTTACAGTGGAGATGTAGCGGCATTTTTGCTTCAAGCCGCTATCGCGGTAAGGGTAAACAATGATGCGTGAGTCCGCTGTGAATCCTTTTCTCATCTTTATTTTATCACATCTTGTGCCATCAAATAAGTGAAATTGCTTCTCAGTAGCACCCGTCACCACCAATGACTGTAAAAAATATGGATGACGCGACAGCCCCTTTTCCCATTGAACGCCTTGAGGGCAAAACGCCTGCTTGACGGGCACAAACTGTCGCAAAAGACTGCTGAAATTGGAGCCTTGACATGCGCAGAAGGACTGTCTGATGGAGCCAGAGGAGGAGCCGCGATAATGAGCGGAGTCGAGCTTCCAACCAAACGATTTATGTAAAATCAACCACGCCCCCTGAACTGCTCAGCATGCGTTTGCTGTCATATAAACACAGATGGATGTAATAACGTTAACAAATATGAGGGTTTTATATATTCAATCGCGCCAGCTCCGGACCGCAGCGCATAACCTACTCGCGGCATCGCGGGCTGATTCCGGCTCGCATGCGGCAACGCCGGCTCACTCAGCCGCCGCATCTGGCTCGATTGACTCGGGCTGGAATCGGGCAGTGAGTCCAGGCATCCGGAGTAGGTCCAGCAGAGGTAGTCAGTCTGAGCTCTGAGGGGTAAGTCTCCGGCAGGCGAGAATCTAGCCGGAACTGGCCCGAGTGTGTTTTGCTATCTGGGTGGTTAGGCGTGTATCAGCAAACTAATAAAGCCCGAAAAAAAGCCCTGACCTTTGCGAATAAACAGTGTTCCACCAGATCATGTATGTCAGAAACTATAGTTTACTGCTGAACTCATTTTGTCATGGTAAAATAACACAGAAATCGAATAATAACACTTCAGTCTCCTGCCGAAGCTCAGACGCGCTGCTTTGAGAAACTGTCAATCACAGCTGTCAATCACGATGACACGCCCAGCATTAAATTACTGCTAAAAACAAACTGTTTACACAAATGAAGATCTGCACCTATTTCAGCACAATAACCAGTGCCTTAATCCACCAGAACCATCTTTCGGGACATTTTATTGCAAGTGTAATAAATGTTTTTATTTGGGCTCAAGTCTCCTTCATTAACACGAAGGAGGCGGGCTTTATGACTTGTACTGCAGCCAGCCCCCAGGGGGCGATCTAACGGCCGAGACCTTCACTCAAACGCAGGCTACACTTGGTCACCACACACAAACTCACGGTCTGAAAATTGTATCCGCTTCCCTTACTACTCCACCTACTACCTGGCATCCTTAAATCCCAATTTTAACAGAATAAAAGTCCTCATTCACAAAATCACAACAATAAAGCAAATACTTAGACATGAATAATATATGAATACAAAATTCGAAATACTCAAACCTAAATACAACAAATATCAAATATAAACTTAATAATAATCATAGTATCCAACCAATCCATTTAATCCAAACATAATTGTAATGGCGATCTAATTCTTCAAGTTCTTCACCGTTTTCATAGGGACTCGGCACAAAGGATTTGACGCGCAAAACCACAAACTTGCAATGCAACAGTTTACTTTTCGTTTGTCGAGAACAACAATAATCAAAATACAAACAAAAGAACTATGTACACTTTACCAAGCTTCCACATAAATATGGTTTTAGAACGGTCAAAAGACTGTCTACGATCAAGCCCCTTCCTCCTTTCTAATCCTTTTTTCCTGTTGCTTACGCATACATATGACGTATAACATTACTGAACACATAAAACATCATGCACATAATATAATATCACTAAATAAACATATTAAATACTGTATCAAATAGCAATAACTTTGTATCTCAATACAAATAATATAATATTATAAAAAATATTACAAAAATAAAAAGACAAATCTCTAGTGCTCTTTATGGCTCTAACAATAATAATAAAATAAAGAAATGGCTCCAACACTGCCCTAGCAACAACTTCTTTTCAAAAGCACCAAGCAGCAGATTTAGCTATTGTTCAGGAGGGAGACAGCTCTGGGGGAAAGCTGCTCCTCAGTCTGCGTGCTCGGCGCAGGCAGTGTTCCTCTGGATGTCCTCTATGGCTGGCAGTGTGGTCCCTGTGATGCGTTGGGCAGTTTTCCCGACCCGCTGCAGTGCCTTACGCTCAGCAACAGAGCAGCTTCCATACCAGACTGTGACGCAGCTGGTCAGGATGCTCTCTATTGTGCAGCAGTAGAAGTTCACCAAGGCAGCTGATGAAAGCTGGTTCTTCTTCAGTTGCCTTAAGAAGAATAGGCGCTGGTGAGCCTTTTCGACCAGGCTGGAGGTGTTGGAGGTCCAGGAAAGGTCCTTTGAGATGTGGGTCCCCAAAAACTTGAAGGATGAGACAGGCTCATCGGCCATCCCATTGATGTGGATGGGATCATGTGAGCCTGTTCGTCCCTTTCTGAAGTCCACAATGAGCTCCTTGGTCTTGTTGGTGTTAAGAAGCAGATTATTGTCTGTGCACCAAGTGGCCAGATGCTGTATCTCCTCCCTGTAGGCCGTCTCATCATTATTGCTGATTAGACCAATCACTGTGGTGTCATCTGCAAATTTGATGATGGTGTTGGATCTGTTCACAGGCCTACAGTCGATGGTGAAAAGGGAGTAGAGGAAGGGGCTCAGCACACAGCCCTGTGGTACACCAGTGTTGAGTGTGACGGTGGTGGAGCAGATGTGGCCTGATCCTGCATTCTGAGGTCTGTTAGTCAGAAAGTCCAGTTGCAGAGAGGTGTCGATATCCAGGTCTCTAAGTTTGATCATTAACTTAGAGCAGGGGTGTCAAACGTACAGGCCGAAACAGGCCCGCAAACGAATTTAACGCGGCCCTCGAGATGAATCTGTGAGCTGAAATTTGTCAATAAAATATACTGCTGTTCCAGTTGTGTCCACTGCATGGCGCAATAGCAAACTTAATTTCATCCCATCCAGAAGCCTGAATCAGTGTCAGTTTGACAGCCATCTCTGAGAGAAAGACCTCATACCTTTTTTTGTATCCGTCCAAGAAAAGTAAACATTTGCGATCGATTAACCAGTGGAAAATCTGCTCTCGCACTGCACGTTTCCTGCTGCTGGTTCTGTGTGTGCGCGATCTGTCACTCCCACAGGAACCCTCACGAGCTCTGCAGACCCACTGAGACGCGCCTTTTCCGCCAAAATGCATCCGGCCGTAGTTTCTGAATCTCCTAAAATGTCCAGGATTCAGGTTTTACTTTCGCTTTCTAAAGTTGCTGTTATTTGTATGCGATTTCGCAGCTGACTGTGTGCGCACAACCGCGAGAGAACCATTTAGTGATTAATCATTTAATAGACGACTCGGATAAACTTTATACTCGGAGATCTATAATACATCATCAGAAATTGCTAATTTGCCTTATTTAAATAATCTACTCTTTCTATTCTAGTTGTTATTATAATGTTTTGCAATAATGTCTATTATTATTCATTTTTTTCTGATATTTATTTCTCATTTTCTGCATATTTTATTAATTTCAAGAATTCACACTTCGCTCATGATTTATACATAGCTTGTTTGGCATGCTGTCCCGGGAGAGAGCCCTGAGCTCAAGGGATCCTCGAGCCCAGGGCTCCCCCTCTTTTGCAGGGTGAGTGGAGATTGAGCTCAGGTCTATCTCAAACTCCCCCGCTGCTGAGGCCAAGGCAAACTTCCTGAGAGTGAGACATTATAAAAAAAGGTTTAGGCTTATTTTATCAATCATATAGAGCACATTTGAATAGTGGTAGGAAACCGGGGAACCTGGGGGAAACGCACACGGACACGGGGAGAACATGCAAACTCCACACAGAAATACCAAATGGCTCAGCGAGGACCCAACACTATTGGTATTCTTGCTTTGAGGCAACAGTGCTAGTCACTGGGCCACCGTGCCACCCATTCTGGATAAAGGAGGAAGACGGGGAGGAGGGGGTTTCTTCCAGACGAAGATTGTTGTAGAAAGGAAATAAGGATATATATGGAGACTTGGGATCCTTTGATTGGAGGATCATAATCAGCTAATGTAGACCAGCTGGGTTAATCATGAGCACATGCTCCTCTCGAAATTAGTTTAAAATTAAACTTCACTTAATGATTGTTACGTTTCACGTATATGTTTTGTGGTATTTTGTAGTTTTCTGCTTTGCGCTCTTCTCTCTTCTCTCTCTTGTTGTGGTCCTATCCTGTTTTAGGTGTGCTACCATTGGTTGAGTGAGCTGTCATTCATCTTCGTCACTCAGTCGGTGCGCCAATAAGGATCGGGTCAGCGCAGTATAAAACCGGTGCGCTTGCGCTGATCTGGAGGAGCGCTTGGCCTGCCAATCTCACTTGTGTCGGCCGGACTGTTTGTTCCGCTTGATTCGTTTGCGAGTGCTGTTCTAGTTTTCTCCCTGTTGATATTGATTTATCAGTTAAACTTGTGCTGCTCTTGTTAATGTATAGTGAGATTTTGAACGATCTTTATGAGAATTGGATTACCTGAGATCTTGTTTTGCTAATGGCTAACAGTGTGTACTTTATGAGAATTCTAGTATTTCGAGCAGCTTAGTATAATTTTGTATTAGTTAGGTTTTGGAGGCGTTGCCACAGGTGTAATTATGTTTGGGAGTTATGAAGTTTATTTAAGCTACGTGCTGAAGATTACGCTTTTGTTTCTACATTTTTCTTTGTTCAGTCAGTTTAGTGGGTTGGGGTTTAGTTAGTTCGTTTTGTTATATTTATTTCTTTGTTTTGGCAACACTCCTATTTTTCTTTATTTGAAAAACTTGTTCATGCTTTTATCAGCAGCAGAGTGGATTACTGTAAATGGACTCCTCACTGGTCTTCCTAAAAAGACAGTCAGACAGTTGCAGCTCATCCAGAACGCTGCAGCCAGAATTCTAACCAGAACCAGAAAATCAGAGCACATTACACCTGTCCTCAGGTCACTACACTGGCTGCCAGTTACATTCAGAATAGATTTTAAAGTATTATTACTGGTCTACAAATCACTAAATGGCCTAGGACCTAAATACATTACAGATATGCTCACTGAATACAAACCTAACAGATCACTCAGATCTTTAGGATCATATAAACTAGAAGTTCCAAGAGTTCAGTCAAAGCAGGGTGAATCGGCTTTTAGCCACTATGCCCCTCGCTGCTGGAATCAGCTTCCAGAAATGATCAGATGTGCTCCAACATTAGGCTCATTCACATCAAGACTGAACACACATCTGTTTAGCTGTGCCTTTACTGAATGAGCACTGTGCTGCGTCCGACAGATCGCACTATCATGTTTTTCTCTTCTTCTTCATTCTTTTATATCACATTTTACCTGTTTTTATGTTTTGTTTTGTTTTTATGCATTTTTATTATTTGTTTTTATTTTTATTTTACTTGTTTCTTTTATTCTTGTTTATGTAAAGCACTTTGAATTGCCATTGTGTATGAAATGTGCTATATAAATAAACTTGCCTTGCCTTGCCTTGCCTTTATTTAATTCAAATATTTAAAATTACATTTATCTTCCATCTCATATTCATTGTTTGACATTATCCATTAATAAATACTTACTTTTTGTTTCACTTATCAAGCGTATGTTGTCTTCTCCTCATTCACCCAGCATCAATAGACTCACTGATTGTTACGTATTATCCCTTTAATTATTTAACATCATAAAAACGTAACAGTGATGTTAATATATTACATACTTTATACGTATCTAAAATGTTTTGGCAATACTGTAAATGTCATTCCAATATAGCAACTTTAGAGAGAGAGAGAGAGAGAGAGCGGCCTTTACCTGTCAGTGGGTGCACATGGCTCCTAAATAGCATAAAAGTAAGAGAAACAGTGGATTTCAACAGCCTTTTCAAAATAACTTCAACCCATTGAAAAGAAAAGGTGTATAACAGTGTCATAGTATATTTCAAACCTGGGGGAAGCCCTGCACACTGAGGTGATCTCATGAGGAAATTTACGTAGTTTCCGTTTCGTCAGTTTAGTGGCTACTCTGTACGAGTTCAGTCATATGAAAATGTACCATTTGAAAAAGGAGGTGTGGCATTTGCTGATTGTTGTAAACCAAGTGTGCCGCAAGCCTGCGTTTGAGTGAAGGTCTCGGCCGTTAGATCGCCCCCTGGGGGCTGACTGCAGTACAAGTCATAAAGCCCGCCTCCTTCGTGTTAATGAAGGAGACTTGAGCCCAAATAAAAAAAAATATTACACTTGCAATAAAATGTCCCGAAAGATGGTTCTGGTGGATTAAGGCACTGGTTATTGTGCTGAAATAGGTGCAGATCTTCATTTTTGTAAACAGTTTGTTTTTAGCAGTAATTTAATGCTGGGCGTGTCATCGTGATTGACAGCTGTGATTGACAGTTTCTCAAAGCAGCGCGTCTGAGCTTCGGCAGGAGACTGAAGTGTTATTATTCGATTTCTGTGTTATTTTACCATGACAAAATGAGTTCAGCAGTAAACTATAGTTTCTGACATACATGATCTGGTGGAACACTGTTTATTCACTAAGGTCAGGGCTTTTTTTCGGGCTTTATAAGTTTGCTGATACACGCCTAGCCACCCAGATAGCAAAATACACTCGGGCCAGTTCCGGCTAGATTCTCGCCTGCCGGAGACTTTCCCCTCAGAGCTCAGACTGACTGATGTGCTGGACCTACTCCGGATGCCTGGACTCACTGCCTGATTCCAGCCCGAGTCAATCGAGCCAGATGCGGCGGCCGAGCGAGCCGGCGTTGCCGCATGCGAGCCGGAATCAGTCCGCGATGCCGCGAGTAAGTTATGCGCTGCGGCCCGGAGCTGGCGAGATTAAATATATAAAACCCTCATATTTGTTAACATTATTACATCCATTTGTGTTGATATGACAGCAAACGCATGCTGAGCAGTTCGGGGGGCGTGGTTGATTTTACATAAAGCGTTTGATTGGAAGCTCGACTCCGCTCATTATCGCGGCTCCTCCTCTGGCTCCATCAGACAGTCCTTCTGCGCATGTCAAGGCTCCAATTTCAGCAGTCTTTTGCGACAGTTTGTGCCCGTCAAGCAGGCGTTTTGCCCTCAAGGCGTTCAATGGGAAAAGGGGCTGTCGCGTCCTTATTTTTTACAATCATTGTTGTAAACATGTAGCGATATGGTGGTGCAGTAGGTAATGCTGTCACCTCACAGCAAGAAGGTTGCTGGTTTGAGTCTCGGTTGGGTCAGTTGGCGTTTCTATGTGGAGTTTGCATGTTCTCCCTGTGTTGGCGTGGGTTTCCTCCGGGTGCTACTACACACACTCAGACACTATGCAGACTTAGGCACACACACAGGCACAGACACTACACATGAATGAGCAGATGAAAGCACACACACACACACACACACACACACACACTCTCTGTTCCGCCGCTCTGCTCTCTTCTTCTCTGACTGTGATCAGGACACACACTGCAGCAGCTCTGTGTAATTATTGTGTATTGATGTTCCAGAAATCTATGATCTTCTCCCAACTCTTCCTGCAGGAATTTGTTTACACTCATAGTTTATTGACTTGTTTGTGTATTGATAGGAGACGCCTGCATCTCAGAGGAGGGAAACAGGTGTGACAGATCAATGCACTTCCCCTCGGGGCAGGAAGTGACCACATCAGCTTCCTTTCATGTGGGTCCGAGACCAAAGCGGCTTTCAAACATCACAACAATCAAAGCAGAAAACCGCTTTATTATTCACGCAATCATTTTATTTTTGGCTTAGTCCCTTTATTTATTAAGGGGTCGCCACTGCGGAATGAACCACCAACTTATCCAGAATATGTTTTATGCAGCGGATGCCCTTCGAGCTGCAACCAAGTACTGGGAAACACCCATACACACCCATTCACATACACACACTCATACACTACGGCCAGTGTAGTTGATCAGTTCCCCTATAGCGCATGTGTTTGGACTGTAGGGGAAACTGGAGCACCCGGAGGAAACCCACACCAACACAGGGAGAACATGCAAACTCCACTCCACACAAAACCCATTTGTGTTGGAGAATAAGGCAGGTTTTGTCACAGAAGGGGGACGAGACCAGAGCTGTGAGTATGATTGACATATTGGGGTGATGAACAAGGATGACTGTGGAGAGGTAAGCGTGATCTAATGCCTAGTTCAGACTGCGTGATTTTAACCCCGATTTTGGCTCGCCGACAGGTTTTGAGAAATCGCCGACAAATGCCTGAAATCACAGGCAAATTGCTGCTCGTGCACGTGAGTGACAATCACACAGTATAAACGATCAAAGACGCGATCTGAGAGAATCGCCGATGAGTCGCCGATGCCTGCGAGATATTTGGCGTGCTGAATATCTGGAGCTGTCGGCCATTCAAATCATGCCGTGTGAACTGAGTTTTGACTGAAAATAACATCAGCCATCGCCTACAGCCAATGAGAGAGCAGCATTCACTAGTGTGTGTGTGTATACCTGCTGCAGGCCAGCGGGAGGCTGGGGGAGAAGGTAAAAGCGCTCTTTTTCGGTTTATTTGGACCCACGAAATGAAGAAAAAACTAGTGGAGGTTTGACAGGACTCAGGAGCAACCGTGTCTGTTTGACGTTTCATACAGAAAGAAATTAGTTTATTATCAACTTAAGTTGAGGAGAAATGGCTAATTCCCTTCAAACCCAGGTGAGCAAACATGTACATGTTCTACCCCATTAAAGGCTTCTTTCTCATTATGTAGTTAATAACAAAAGATATACGACGTGTTTTTGGCTGTGAGACGTAGTTTGGACGAAGTTGTTGGCGATTCTCCCTATAGTAAAGTCATGCAATGTGAAAGTCCCTGTCGCCGAACCGTCTTGCAGTGTAAACAAAGCAGCGACGAAACGCCGGCCCAGATAGTCCAGCAGTGTGAACACATCTGTGACACGACTACTCTGAAAATCATGCAGTCTGAACTCGGCATAACACCCAATAAGGGGGTAGAGCATGCTCGGAGCCCGGCGGCTAATCATCGGGTCAGTCAGAAATGATAAATAACTCCTGTCTTTTTAGTGATTGGACCGGAGAGACTCCCTTCTTAAGGAGAACGGTAGGAGCAGTCGGGAGAGGAGCACACACACACACACACACACACACACACACACACGCAGTTGTAAGTGTTGTGCAGATACAAAAATAAAAGATATTACTTACCTGATATCGCCGACCCTGTCGTCTTCTTCCCACACAACAACAAACAATATTACAATGAAGTAAACAGTTGTCATCTATTTCAGGAGTTTGAGCAGTGGACCAGACGACGGATGGAGACCGGAGTATGCAACCCAGGCTCATTCTGAAGACGTACCTCTGTGTACATTTCTGGAGAGCACCAAATACATCCCATGAGGTGCGTTTTTTATTTGCAGTTTTGTTTTGGTGAATCCACCAGAGGGCGCTGTGTATGCTTTTTCTGATCTCAAATTCTCTCTCGAGTGCCATTCACACCTGCTGTTCTCACGTTAATCCACCAGAGGCCGCTGTCCACTGACTGACTGACCGACTGAATTACTGATCGACCGATCATTCCACCTTCCCTAAACACAACCGACAGTGTTTTCAAAAGCAGTCCAGAAAAAGAAAAGCCCTCGCTTGATTTTTTTCAGATTTTGACGTTTTTCAGATTTTACCCCCAGGGTTCATACGGTCATGGAAAACCTGGGAAAGTCATGGAGTTTTGATATGGCATTTTCCAGGTCTGGAAAAGTATTGGAAAAACAGAAAGTTTTACATTTAGTCATTTAGCAGACGCTTTTATCCAAAGCGACTTACAAATGAGGACAAGGAAGCAATTTACACAACTATAAGAGCAACAATGACGAAGTGCTGTAGGCGAGTTTCAGGTCTGTAAAGTGTAAGAAGGAAAGTCTTAGTATTTTATTTATTTATTTTTCTGTAGTACAGTTAGTGGTATATCTAGAGAGGCAATTGCAGATTAGGAAGTGAAGTGGAGACTAAATAGTTGAGTTTTTAGTGGTTTCTTGAAGACAGCGAGTGACTCTGCCGTTCTGATGCAGTTAGGGAGTTCATTCCACCAACTGGGCAGATTGAATGCGAGAGTTCGGGAAAGTGATTTCTTCCCTCTTTGGGATGGAACCACGAGGCGACGTTCATTCACAGAACGCAAGTTTCTGGAGGCACATAGATCTGCAGAAGTGAGAGCAGATAAGAAGGAGCAAAGCCAGAAGTCGCTTTGTAAGCAAACATCAGAGCTTTGAATTTGATGCGAGCAGCAACTGGCAGCCAGTGCAAACGGATGAGCAGCGGAGTGACATGTGCTCTTTTAGCTTCATTAAAGACCACTCGTGCTGCTGCGTTCTGAAGCAGATGAAGAGGCTTGTTAGAGTTAGCTGAAGCCCGGCTAGTAGAGAGTTGCAATAGTCCAGTCTGGAGAGAACAAGAGCTTGAACAAGGAGTTGAGCTGCATGTTCAGATAGGAAGGGTCGGACCTTTCTGATGTTGTAGAGTGTGAATCTGCAAGATCGAGCAGTTCTAGAGATGTGCTCAGAGAAGTTTAGTTGGTCATCAATCGTTACTCCAAGGCTTTTCACCATTTTGGATGCAGTAATGGTTGCCCCGTCCATCTGGATTGAAAAGTTATGGTGTAGAGTCGGGTTGGCAGAAACTTCAAGCATTTCTGTTTTCGCGAGGTTAAGCTGAAGATGATGATCTCTCATCCAGTGTGAAATGTCTGACAGGCAGGCTGAGATGCGAGCTGGAACCGAGGGATCATCAGGGTGAAAAGAGAGGTATAGCTGGGTATCCATCAGCTGAAAGTTCTTGAAAAATCATGTAAACAACCATCTGTATTCTTGAATATGGGTTTCAGTGTTTCCTCTTTTCCAGCTGTGGCAGCAGGCCTTACACACTGATCTACCAATTACCTATGGTGTTATTTCAATGACAAATGTGGTGAGCGCAGTTTTACATGTCGAACGGAGAGTAGCAGTGGTCCAGAATCCGGTTCGGTTGTGTGACCCAGACAAAAGGCTCTGTTGCTGTGTTTGTAAACAGAGCGTCGTTGAAGAACTCAAAGTCCGGTCTTCGATGTGCAACGAGGGAGCCAATTTCCAGAAGTGTGTGTCTGTTGTAGGTAATGAGAGTGTGTACATCCAGCATGAAAAACGACAAAAATACAAGTAAAACACACAAAATACAATAAAGTTTACTGGGAGCTCGCAACACGGCTGCCATCCTCGGCGCCATCTTGATGACGTAAGCTTCAGTGAGGGACCGCTTCATATGGACTTAAGCATATGAAGGTAAGCAGTCAGCCGGTAAGCGAGAAAAGGAATGGCATTGCTCTGTAGCGTTCGTTTTAAAGACAAAATGCAGCCATGCGTACCTCTGGCTACATAATTTGCAATCTTCAGAACCGTATATAGAGCTACGCTTTCAGAATGAGCCACAGCCAGATCACCCTGCAGCACAAGAGTGGTCCCTCACTGAAGCTAAGCAGGGCTGAGCCTGGTCAGTATCTGGATGGGGGACCACATGGGAACACTAGGCTGTTGTTGGCAGTGGTGTTAGTGAGGCCAGCAGGGGGAGCTCAACCTGTGGTCTGTGTGAGTCGTAATGCTCCAGTGTAGTGACGGGGACTTTATACTGTCAGTGAGCACCGTCTTTCAGATGAGACGTTAAACTGAGCTCCCGACTCTCTGTGCTCATTAATAACCCTGTGACTCTTCTGGTAAAGAGTAGGGGTGTAAGCCCGGTGTCCTGGCCAAACTTCCTCCATCAGCCCTTACTCATCATGGCCCAATCATCCCCATCCACTGAATTGGCTCTATCACTGTCTCTCCACCTTACCTATAGCTGGTGTGTGGTAAAGCACTGGCGCTGTTGTCCTGTGGCTGCCGGAGCATCATCCAAGTGGAGCTGCACACAGCTGGTGGTGTGGAGAGACCCCTGTTGTGATGGTGAAGTGCTTTGGGTGTATGGCCATACACAATCAATGCGCTATATAAATGCACACATTTCGTCGTTGAATTTGAGACACAGAGAGGAGTTGACCACAACAACGGGGTTTGAGTCTGACGAGAAACGCTTCCAGAGAGTGGACAAAAACAAAAACAAAAGGCAAAAAATAAAACAAACAAGTAGATAACAGGGTGAGAATGTGGTAACATCCGAAAACGTGGTAAAAATCAGGCAGCCGCGAGGGCTTTTCTTTTTCTGGATTGCTTTTGAAAACACTTTCGGTTGTGTTTAGAAAAGGAGAAGGTTGGGGAGATCGGTCGGTCAGTCAGTCAGTGGACAGCGGCCTCTGGTGGATTTACATGAGAACAGCAGGTGTGTATAGCACTCAAGAGAGAAATTTGGGATCACAAAAAGAGTACACAGCGCCCTCTGGTGGATTCCTCACAACAAAAAATGCACAAAAAAAAAAAAAAAAAAAAAAACGCACCTCCTGGGACTTATTTGGTGCTCTCCAGAAATGTACACAGGGGTTATTATTTTCAGAATAAGCCTGGGTTGGTATACTTGCACACTGCTGACACACAGCTGTTTAAAGGTGATTTCTGCATAGTAGACGCCCTTTAAAGAACTGTTTTTCTATACAAGGAAGTCAGTTTCAGTGCACATATTTGAGCAGAGCTCTGGTGTCGTGTCCTTCAGCCTGGAGAAGTAGGTTAGCTGATGCTGCGGTTTCCATGGCAATCGCATCCCTGCTTTGAAGTCGTTACCGAGTGACAGTCGCCAAAATGCATCATGTTCCCATTTCACTCTACAAAACTGTCCTGATGACAGAGGAATAATGCAGATATACTGCCAATGATTAGCAGATTCTGTTCTCATTTACTCATCAGTGAATCTCTGAGGTGGAGATCGGGCTTCTTTAAGCTTCTCTTCAAAGACAACTATAATATCCACACATCTGCAGTTCTCCATATTTTGTGATGTGTGTGTTTTATTTATTTTCATTTCTCCCTGTTTATTTCTGCTGTTGAATGTCATTATGGGATCTTAATCTTTCTTCCAACAACTTTTAACCTTAAAAACTGTATTAAAGTGACTTTTACTGTCATGTGTATTAGTGTGCAGTGCTGTATAGTGTGTGTTGGTGTTGGATATTACACTACAGACACCTCGTAATGAACTGCAGCACACGTTCTGCTATTCTACACACTTATTCCTCTACATATTATTCATTATATTGAATCTCAAACCACTAAAATGTCAGTAAAAGTCTCTTTGTTAAACTGTTGAGCTAAATTTTCAACATCAGAAGTGGACAGAGCAGAGATCAACATCCCATAATGCAGTTCACCCCCACAAATAACCACTAAATTTGTGTCTGCATTGAATTAAATATATTATATTAGTTTTGTATTCTTGTATTTTGCATTCATTTCCCTTCAGCTGAGTCCCTTTATTCATCAGGGGTCACCACAGCGGAATGAACCGCCAACTACTCCAGCATATGTTTTACACAGCGGATGGCCTTCCAGCTGCAACCCATCACTGGGAAACACACACACACACTAGTGCCAGTGTAGTTGATCAGTTCCCCTATAGCGCATGTGTTTGGACTGTGGGGGAAACCGGAGCACCCGGAGGAAACCCACACCAACACGGGGAGAACATGCAAACTCCACACAGAAACACCAACTGACCCAGCCGGGCTGATGTCTGTGTGTACATGTTCAATCAAGTGTGCTTAGTATCTCGTGCTGTCCTCGATGAGTGGGTGTAATCTCTGTTTGTGTGTGTTTTCTCTTTAACCTGCAGTGTGTTTGAGCTGTGTGGGTCTTCAGACCTGAGTGTGTTCTGAGGGTCAGACGTCTCTAAACCCCCGAGGAGACAGAGGAGAACACGTCCTCGATTAAAGCTCTCAGAGGAGCTGCAGGTAAACAGGAGTATGTGTGTGTGTGTGTGTGTGAGTGTGTGTGAGTGTGTGTGTGTGTGTGTGT